>NW_026623299.1:1056276-1112171 GCF_030028575.1 Malurus melanocephalus
GCTATTGAGATCTAAACTCTCCCCTGTGATATCCTGACACCCGGATCTTTTCTGTATACAAAGGGAGAAGTCAGTGCAGGCTCTCCAGATTGCTTCCCGTCTTTAGGATGTAATTTGTTGACRCATTATCTTGTCCTACTCTGCATGCTCTTCAGTTTTAAGAGACACATTTCATACGTGAAACTGCTGCTTGCCAGTAGCTCAGGGTCACTTGCTGCAAGGTGAGGTTTAAAGCTTCTGAGAGGGATGATTTAAACCCCATTTTCAAACTTCTTTTTTCTCAACAGTATCTATGTGGGAGACATTCTTGGGTTTTATTTATATCTGCAACCCAAGTATATTCTGATTACATTGATTTTAAAAAACTTGGACAAAGCTTAGGGTTTCCAGAGAAACAATTGTTTACTATCTGAATGTGAACTCTTCTTCCTCTTCCCCCTCATTTYGTCCCCTCTTGCCCCCAGCCACTTCTTCAGGATTATGTGAAAGAAAAGCCAGTTCTAGTTCGTGGCTGTGCCAGCTTTCAGGGCTTTTTTTGGCAGTGTTACCTAATGTGTTATAATTTGCTATGAGATGAAAATCTTCATATCATAAAGATTCCTTAATTATCTAAATAGGCTTTTCTTTGTGGGAATCTTCCATTGTTGGGGCGTTTTCTAGGCTTGTTTGATTTAACTACTGGGRTCCTGCTGCTAATGTTGATAGAAAACTCATGATTACACTGTGAGTGTGCATCTACACAATGCAAAGGAAGCTTCATAAACGTAAAGGAACATTCTGTCTATCTGTAATAGTGTTCCCATTTAGAAAGAAGCTCATCTGCCAGTAGATATACTTTCTTTTTTTTTTTAAATCCCTTTGGAAGAAAAAAATTTTTTTTTAAAAAGTCAAGTTATTAGCAGATGGCTTTTGTGGTGTTGCAGGCAGACAGGGAAGTGATGGACCCCATGAGAGGTTTCTGACCATGGGGCGTGTGGTGATCTCAGCAAAGGGAGATAAAGAGGAAATCTGATGCAAGGACCATGATGAATGGAGCTGGGTCTCATACACACCTCTCCCCAGGTCCTCATTGCCTTTTTGTGTTTCCTTATTCACAAAGGAATGTACAGAAGACACTTCTCACTAATTGAGAGGATGTCATTAGTTCACAGTATAAATATTTAAAAACATTATGGATACGTGTTAGTAATTTAACAAATGTCTTCTGTTAAAAACACATTTTGACAAAAGTGCTGAGGCTGACTTCTGCCTCCCCTGTCACTGTTAGGTAAAAGCTGATACAGCTCCATCTGTCACTCATTTGCATGTGATGTTTTCCCCAGTGCTTAAAAATGGAGTTGGATTCATTACTCTTCCTGCAGGAATGTGTTGGCCAGAGTGCGTTTGAAGTGTAGGAAGAGAAGCTCCAAAAAATGTRTTCCTGGGGTACAACAGAGTCTCTGAAATATTTTTCTTAAGGAGATGGTTATGGACTAAGCCAGTGTCCTCTCTGAGATGCAAAAGGGCAATCGGGACCTAGAGAAGAAAAGAACARAGTGRTGATCTGTCAGGAGCTGATGGAGAGCCAAGGTAAGGGAATGAGCAGCCCCTTGCAATTAGATCTATAATGGATTTCCAGTAAATGAGCTATACCTGAGCTCTTGCAAAAGGGGTCAGCCTGAGCTGAAATTATTCCTGTCCTTGTCTGCTCCCTTTGTACTCGAGGATAGGGTGAGAGGTTGAGTTCTTGATAAAGCTTCAAGACAGAACAATTTTGTGAGACTCTCAACTGCTCTGTGAAGAGTGGATTAATCGGCTTCAGATTGTCATGGATTAAAAGTTTCAAAACACCCAAAAGCTTAAATGGCAGAAGTGTTTAATAATTTGAAAAACCCACTAATGTGCTTTTAGGGGTCTAAATGACATAAAGGTTTGGTGGCACATCAAGTCTGTCATGAAATAATAGTAATGTCATGTTGGTATCCTGCCAGAGTAATTCCTCAGAATACCTAGTTAATGCTTTTAATAATGTTTCTCTGTTTTCTGGCTCTGGTCTGCCCTTATACCTACCAATCTGCCTCCTCCCTTCGCAGATTTCTAAAACTGACACATGTATATCTCCCTGTCTAAATTCTTCATTTTTCTTTTTTTTTTTCTTTTCTCCTCTCACAGGTTTAAAAAAAGACTGTTCAATCATAAATTGTTTGAAAAATTGGCAACAGAGTCACCCTAGCAATATAGCAAGGAGGCACAAGCACAGAGGAGTTGAGAATCCTGGCTTTGCATTTTCCTCCTCACATACCACACTATTTAAATCTGAAGTGTGTGTTGGCCTTGGAGTGGATCTTCAAGAGAGCTCTTTAACAAAGCTTCTTGTTCCACATAACAATATTTTGTTGTATGTTTGGAAAACATTGTGCTTCTAGCTCGGTTTGGTTTTTCAGGAGAGGATAATAGTTTCAAGGTAAGGTTGCTGGGTRTAAACTCAAGACAGAATGGACTCTTAGAGCAGCTCTGGAGTCAATTCTGTAGTGTCCTTCTGAATCTGACCTGTTCCAAGGATCCAGTCTTTTATATGATGCTTTGAGTGTTGTGAGTAGATACAATAMTACCTCTTCCCTTCCTCATTATTACTGATTGTACCTGGGAAAATTCCTTCACCTTTCAGTGGTTTGGGTTTTGCCCTTTCTAAAATTATGGAAGTGATAATATTTTTTTTTAAATCAGGTGAAAACAAGATAACAAATTTTTGGTGCAGTTTCCTCAGGGCCTGGGCAGAAAGCTGCAGTTCACCTATCCATAGGAACGCCTCAGTTGTTAGGAAAGCAATAGCTACAACTTTCAGCCCAGGCCCTGCAGCAATATTGCCATCTTTTGTCTCATATTCCCTTRAATCTCCCTAATTCCTCCTGCCCTGCCTGACCTGTGCTGCTTGAGCAGTCTGTTGGCTTCCCCAAGTCCTTAATCAGTCCCACAGGAGATGCCAGCACTGAGATCAGTGCTGGGCCAGGACCTTTGGTATGGAGAGAGACACCTATGAAGATTAACTACTGTTTGTTACATTTTTAAAGGAAGTCTTTTAGTTGTTTGAAAAGAGAGTGGGGATTGCTACAAACAGCTAAAAGTATTTTTTCTTCAATCTAACAAGCGTSAGTTTACCTAAACTGCTGCTGCTACTGAAGGGTGCAGAGCCATCATAATGGAAATATAGAAATGTTAGAAACTCTGGCTGAGATTCAGTGTTTGAGAAACTGGCTCARGCTTCCCAAAATCCACATCTGTGGGAGTTCAGGGAAAGGAATAAGCCAAGGAGAGAGGTGTAGGAAGAGAGGTAAATAGGGTGGCATGCACACAAGGTTAGAGTTGTGCCAGTCTTCTCCCTCTGTCTCTAATTCTGCCCTTTAAGGTAGTTATCAGTATCTCTCAAATCTGGAAGATCAAACCTTTTCCATGTTTAACTCTTCTCTRAGCTATTCCATCATGAAGCAGTGAAATAATTTTTGTGTTCTATATCCCCTTAGCCCAGACATACCTTGCAGCATCATAACACCCAAGAGATGTTCASATATTTATTCTTTTGTCTTAGAAAAATCTCCACATAGTTTTGAAAACATCCTTTGGGCAATGACTTCATCACTGTCCACCCACAATCTGTTTGGTCTGAACATTTGCTTCCTCTGAGCTACCTTGTTGCCTTTAAACGTATTCGTGGAGCTCTGAAAATGCTTTTCCTACATTCTGCAAATCACCAAAACTCAGGTTATGCAGGAGAAATTCTTCCACTGGTAAATGGGCTCTGCTGGTTGGTGGTACCCGGGTGTGCTTTTTGTCTGGTTTTTAATCATGTGTTACTCCCACAAACCTACTGTGTTTTTCTTTTCCCCCATCTTTATATGCACCAAGTTATTCCTTGGAGATAGTCTGGCTTCCACGAGTTGGGAGTCTGAGGCACGTGTCTTTTACAGAAAGGATAATTACTTACATGTAARTTGTAACTCTCTGAAGAAACATCTAAAAAATTATCCCTCGCCCACACACTCACTGTCCCACTGAGCTGAGATTTCTCTGTGCTTTATGGCCTTTTAATATAGGGTGTCCCTTTCCCCCTTCTTAATTTCCTGCTGTATTGGGAGGATTTTTTACCTTCCTTTGCAGACAAAGCAGSCTTTTGGAGAATTCAGGACAGCTGAAACATCTCAGCAGGTGTGGTGTGAAACTGGGCTTGCTGTGAACATTGACTTACAACTTTTTGCTCGAAGGCATCCCACTGAGTCTCTGTTCAGGTGAACAAAATTCCACTTCTGAGAACGTTACAGGCTGGATCATCAACTGGGAGTCAAAGGCATGGCCCCATTTATTTRAACAGAGCTGTGCTAATTTACATCAATGAAAAAAATCTGATTTTAGTGGGTAATCTGYAGTTAATCCCTACAATGGGTAAATAACTGTCTCTGAATGTGGTCCTTAGGGTGCTTATTTTCTGTTAATTTGATTTTGTAACTTTTCTCTAGATTTTTTCGTAGCAAATTGAAATCATTGTGACTAGAAGAAAGAGATATATCCAATGCTTGTTAAAGTAAAAGTGAGAGTAGGAGCAACAGGGATATGTCTTGCTCTTGCTGATTGCATGAGCTGATATGGATCACATGAATTAATTCTTTATATTAAATGTGACACCTTTGTTGTCCCTCACCCTAAAGGCAATGAAGTGTTTTAAATTTTGCCTTTCCATTTCTCTCTTAGTTACTGCTTCAGTTCTTCTCTGCAGTGTACTTGGAATGGAGTTTTTTTTAATATGATTTCCCAAAATCCWTTGGTTTTAGAATGATGTTCTTGTTAGCAGCATTAATGCTAATAGTAGTTAAAGTGCAGAGCTTCTTGGGCTTACTGATTCCATGGCTAGGTGCTGGTTATAAATTCTAGATGTGGTTTAACAAAATATGCCAGGATAGCAGAAAGGCAGACTGTCCTTGACCCTTATTAATGTTGATTTTCTTGAAGAGAGTTTTTATGCCACTAGTCTTGATCCTTTTGCAAAGTAAGTACTTACTTGCTGCTCTTTGTCTGCAGAGCATCCTTTTCAAAATCAGTTATGTACACTGCAATAATTATTTACTCTTAATTAGTGTGATAGTTTTATTCATGGCTTCCTTTACTGGTCATCTGCTCTATTATTTCAAATCCAGGTCTGGCAAAATTTCTTTGCCTGCAGTTGCTTGAGAGGAAGATTATACAACTAATGGAACTGCCTGGCTCTGCTCCATGGCCTGTAAATGTCCATCTTGCTCAAGCAGCTGTATAGAATTTTCCAGGCTCACAGGCTGGTTTGGCATGCAAAGTCCAGTTTTATTCACTCAGTACAATTATTATTTATCCCAAGTAAAAAGAGGTGAAGGCACTTTCTAGTGAAGGGTGCTTCAAGAGCTGGAAACTGATTCACTGTTCAGGTGTTTAATTATCAAGCAGAGATTGTATTATCAAATATACACTCTATGAATTGATTTCTCTTAATAGTAATATGGAAAATTATTAAAATACCTAAATTATTAAAATATCCAGACAATTACAAGACTGAGGCAGGAAGCTGAATGTAATGGCTGACACAATACCTGGTGTTGAGTTCAATATTGCTCCTTAGTCTCACAGACATGGAAAGGGAGAGATCGGGAGAGGATGAACGTGTTGCAAAAATGGATCATCCCAGTGAGGTGTGCCATTCAAACTCACTTTAGGAAACAGGGACAGGTAAGAAAGGTGCAATAACAAAGCAATCACATTCAATTTTTACTGATTTTGAAAGCCTTACATGCATAGAATTTGCAATTCTACATAGCATGATAAAAACTAAGCAAAAATATTATGGCAAATACAGACTCCGGGTGTGTATTTGTGTAGTTATTCCACACAGCCCTTGGCTGTTAAAACCTGCCATCCTCTCTAATCCCTTTAGGCACTTGGTTTAGAGGAGTGTTTTGCTAAATTCACACAGCCTTAGTCCCGTGTTCATCTCCTGGCCCATTGTTGTATTTTGTCCTCCGTGGTGTGAACCTCCTCCCCCCATGCTGGGCCCCCTCCAGCCTGTGTCCCACATCTGTCCCCTCACTCTCTGGTGCCCTTGGCCCTTTCTGCAGTGCCACAGGTGTCACAAACACAGGCTGCAGGAGCTCTGGGCTGTGCTCCAGAGTCTGTTTCTCCAGGATTTTGGAGTCACCAACTGTGGAGAGAGAGCCCTGGCAATTGTGCTTCATCTTCCCAGTGCCAGGAGGGCCAGGTGAGTGCCAGGGTGTGGTGAGGGCACTCAGATGTGGGTGGGTGTGTGGGCTCATGGCACAGTGTGGCGTGACAAGGCTGGCACAGCCATCAGATCCACACATGGCTCTGTTAGTTCATTCTTCCCCTGAAAAGGAATATCTTACCCTGTGCTTTTCCATAACCTTGTCCTTTGGTTGGCACCACCCCTTCCCACAGTTSTCATGGAYRCAGAGCTTTGCTGTTACCCAAGTGMCATGAAGTGRCTCTCRGGGAGCTCCAAAATCCAGCCTTGAAATCGTAATCCTACTAACATAAGCTCATGTTGGTGCTCTTTCATGCTGATCTGCTTACGTGGTCTCCAGACACCCTCTTTAACATTGACCTTGGTTCATCTGGACATGACMGTGTGTCCTGCAAAATTTATCTTACCCCTGGCTTGAGTGGGGATTTCACCCCACAGAGCCAACACCTTGTGCTCCAAAATGGGATCATGTACACAAGGTMAGCAAAATACTGCAGAGATTTCAGGTTTGGTGCCTTGGCAGCTGGGAGCTGTGCTGCTCCCACTCACCCTGCAGTGCCCAGGGCTTGGGGCATTTTCATTGCAAACACCTTCAAAGGCAAAAGGGTGACAGAGCTCTGTCTGTCCTCCACAGCTGCTCCTGTGTCTGACTGTCTGGGCAGAGCTCCGTGTCCAAAATCCTGCCTTTTTGGAACAGCAAACGAGGTCTTCTTGGCTGCTGTGTTCTCTGATTTGAAATGATGTGCATTGCATTTTAAAATACGAAAMCRTTCTCRTCCTTTCTTGCAGAACATGGTGTTRTCTTGCAAGTCAGGCCTGAGGTGACTGAATGTGATAGCMTTTTGTAACTTTTGATGGAATTAATATAATCTGAAAGTGAAACAAACGTAATAGCTTCATGTTCCCTGGTTTGTGTCTTTCCAAGGAACAGACCTTGGGTTCTTTGTACCAACATGGCAACTTTTTACTTCAGTAAAACATTAAGATATGAAACACTCTAAATGACTTGAAACACAAAGAATTAAATATGAAATAATGTAGCAATAACATGTGTAGTCTTTTTTTACCAAGGAAGAATGTGTCTATCACTTGTGATAGTCTTTCAGATTGTACTTGCTTAAGAGCAGTTTATACTACTGCTCTTCTGCATAATAAAGCAAGTGAATCCAAACAGCCAAAGTTGCTGTTTCTCCAAAAATTATCTTTTTTGAAAACTTAATAAAAAAAMCATAGAGATTATAACAAAGGAAAAAAAACCTGTCCTTAGCTAGAGGTAATTGTTGCTTGCAGCCTGACAGCTGAAGAATTACAGCGACAGAAGATACTCTGAGCCACTCTGAGACTGCAAGTCTGCATGAGAGCCAGGCTGCTTTAAACTCGTGCTTTTAGGGCTTCTCTCGTGGCCTCAGCTCCCAAAGCCACTGGCTTAGCAGATTCTCTTTGGAGAAAAGGGACAACAGTAAGAGGAGCAGTTTACAGAAGGAAAAGGATGCTTACCAGGGAGAGGACACTATCAGGAATTAAAAATCTTGCCTGGTGGTATGTAGGCTGCTCAAGCTGATGGAGATAGTATTTCAGATTATTTTATCTTCTGTGTCTGGTCAGGATTTCTTCAAATATGAGGTTGATGAGGTCTGGATGATGTCCCACTATCTCAGGAGCTCTTGAGGAAGAGTAGTCAGGAGAAGCAGCAAATTGTTTTGAGTTCTTCTTTATRTGGGTGCSTAAMAAAAATCRTACATARCTACCCCAAAGGGACTGGTAAATAWCTAAYTACCACATCTAAATATTTTTAAAGATCTGTTTTTAATCTTGGCATGTCATCTTTGTTTCACTGATTTTCTAGTTGATTCTCCTTTTGCTTTTTTTTTTCTCCTGATCAGCAAACATTTCTTGGTGATATTTATTTATTTGGATAACTTTAGACCCAATCCTATTTTTGTAGTAAAAATCTGACATTTTTATTGTCACTGGTCGCTGACCCTTTGTGAACTTTTATCTGTGCAAGAGCAGTGTTGTTCAGAATCCCTTGAGCCCCACTTGTGAAACTTTCCAAAGAGTGAAATGATGACCTTACTGAAGCCAGTGGGAAAACACATTCTTCAGTGATGGAAATAAAAGAGCACTTTTGGGGGGAAATGCTGGACATCCATAAATATAAGTGCATATATTATGTTTCTTTTTATACACCACCTTTAGATCTAAGATGCTCTGGAGAGAGAGGCTGCAATATCTGTTATGTTCTCCCTTTCCAGCTCCTATCACAGTAAGCTTTGGACTCTGTGAAAAATTCTCACTCCTGTAGTTTTAATTTGAGACTTAGAAATCTAAAATTTCTTACTCTTTTTTTTAATGTGTTCTGCAGAGGGACATATTAATTGTCAAGCACCCAATAATAAACATAAACCTGTATTTAGGCAATGTGGATTTCATACAAATAAATGAGAGTGAGCTATTCATTCATAGTGGGAACACAGCTTTCCGATATTTCTAAGATTTTTTTTGCAAAATTTCTTTATGGTCTTAATTGTTCAGTACCTATTATGAGCCTCCAAGATGGGAATGGGAGCCGTCCTTCCTAGAAATGAAACATGGAAATGTTCTCCAAGCTATTTTAATGCTAATTCTTGTTCACTTGTTCAGAGCCTGAGCTTTAAACACCACAACTGTGAAAAGATCAGACCAAACTGGGAAATGAATTTTGGCCATGGAGATGGAATTGTGAATTGGCATTTAATTGTGGGAAGTGATTCTGTAGTAGGTTGTTTTAGATCTTTCAATTGGTGTGAGTCAGTGAGCTTTTATGGCAACAAAATTGCACAGTAGGCTTTAATTGTGCATAATTATTGCACTGCATGGTGCAGAGTACTATACTGTAGGCATTCAGCTGCATTCTGTTAAATGTTTTTATTGAACTCCCTGAAGAAGTGTACCTGATGGTATTTGATRTATGTTTGTTTAATGTGCTCGTGTTTTTTTTTGTCTTAGGAAAGTGAAAATAATTGTAATAGGATATATTGCCTCCCTTCCCCCTCCCATTTTCCAGATGACTAATTATACTCTATGGGATACCTGTGGGCATCTGCTAAAATTAACTGGAGTCCTATTTCTGATTTCAGCTGCAAGAATCTTACAAAAGATCTTTGGATTTAGGAGTGCAGCTTTAAGTAATACAGAATAAGGCAGGATACAGGTTTTTACATCCATCTGTACATTCYAAAAGCTGAATAATTCTTTGTAGACTTTCATCTTGTTACTTCAGTAATCTGCAGCTGTTTCAAATTTGATTATTTTTCTTCCTTGAATGTTTTGTGTCTGCTGGATCTGACAAGTGCACCCACCTACAACACAGCCTGTGATTAAGGAATAGGAAAATTTTATTTCCTCCTCTATAAGTAAGTAAAACATTTTTATCACTATGGACCTGGGAAATCCTGGTGTACTTTCTTATTTCTCCTGCAAAGTATTAAAGTTGTCAGCAGAGACGTGATTGTTTCCCATCATTTCACCAACAATGGAGCCCAGGCCAGCACTCTGGTTGCTCTCATGAATTCACTATCACTGCTCTCAGTCATCAAAAGGGCTTTATGATGTTTCTGGGATGTGACATTTCTGTAGAAAAACAGCTTTGGGTTYAGGGCTTGGGGTTTTTGGGGGAGATGAAAAAACAGAGTCTGACATTATTGTCATTATTCTGCTACAGAATTCTGGAGTTCCTCTGCCTTGCCAGGGATGAAAGCAGTGTGAGACAAACAGTAACTCTGGCAGATCTTTTCCATATCTGTGTTGATGAACTTGCCATTGCTATAAATGTAGATTACAAACCCCACAATAGCCCTTTTTCTCGTTAGCATCTTGCAACACAGCAGCTTCTGTAGCTGGCCTCAAAGAACAAACTCCAGGAAGAATGAATTTTGACTGCACCATTGCACAGCCTTTTGTTCTTGTTTGTAGAGTAAAAATGAAGTAGCAGGAAGAACCCTCTTTTTTTTTTTGACAACTATTCTGTATGATTCCAAGACAATCTGAAGAATATTGTCACAGGTGGGGTTAAGCCAGGCAGGAATTTTTTCCCTCTCCCAGACTGTTTACCTGCAGTAATACCTGGTGATCAATATAATTCACAAAGAATATGTGAAAATTTCTCCCACTGCTCTTTTCATAAGAGTGTGCACTTGGGAACAATGAAGGACCATTGGCATCCCATCTACTCTGAATTTTGCTGGGGAGATGAACTTTTATAATTTCTGCTTCACTGCTTATTTCAGTGGGAAATAACTGTACAAACACCATGTCCTGTCTGCTATCTGCCTTTCCATGGTGCTTTCAGCCCAGAGGGCAGAGAACAGAAACCTCTGCAGGAGCTGAGGGGTTACTGTTGATAGGAACTGTGAAAAGAAACACATTTGAAGATCTTTCTCTTCTCTATAGACTCTACCTGTTAAGTGGGGTCTGATCCTCATTTAAAAAATCATTTTACAGCATGGCAGGTTTAAATGTTTGTTTACTTCAAAACCATTGCACTTCCAGAGATAATCAAGTTTTTGATAATGGGCCTAGAACTGCATCAACTGTGGTGCTTCAGTCTGTTCTTTTGTTTAGTTTTGTTGTGGTTTGTTTGTTTGCTTCGTTGATTTTTTTGTTTTGTTTTGTTTAAATGTAGTTATTTTCAATTTTATTCATTTTCCTTGCTTTAGTTTTTAAGGAGCAGAAGGAAGAATGAAAAACAATAAAAGGGAAGAAATTCTTACTGATTATCCAACCGCCCTAGCAGACAATTTGGACGTCATCCCAGATTATACATCTGCCCCTCTGATGTACATCTGAAATGATATTAATACCAAACCAGACATCTGTGTGCTGGATGTGTKCAGCTGCTTGGGAATGTGGAGCTGCTGCTGCTGCATCTGCAGAGAGCAGCCTGAGCTTCCTCCTGTGCTCAGCACGGAATGGCAAGAGAGAAGAGCAGCTCTGGTGCCAGGGCTCTCCACCCAGCTCAGAAAGCTCTGAAATCACCATTTCACCCTCCAGTGCTCATCCTGCCTTCTCTAACACTTGTGGTGTTCTCTAGCTCACATTTAGAGTCAGGTTATGCTTCAGAATTGCAGCAGCAATGAAATAGAAAAGATATTCTTAATGTGTTGTTAGCTGTGCAAACGGCAGCACTGAGCTCCTGATGGGATGGGTCAGGGCAGCTCTCCATGCAGGGTTGAATCCTGAAATGGGGAAAGCTGCACTGTCCTGGCTGCACCAGTTAGTCAGGCATACTTCTCTGACTGTTCTTATGGTCAAATTAAATGGCAGCCTTTCAAAGAGAGCTGGAGCTTTCTTGTACCTCAGTTATGGCCCAGGTCAGGATAGTGAAAAGGTCAGCATTGTGGAAAGGCTTTACCATCTTTGTTTATTAATATAAATGCATTTATATTTTTGTTTTTTGCTAATACTTCTAACTTTAAACTAGTACCAGGGTGGAAAGAGCCATTTATACTTGACATCCTTCRTGAGAGAACTTCATTTACAATGTAGGAAGATGACTGATATTCAATAGGTTCCYTCTTCCAGGTTCCTTTTCCAAAGACTTCATTTATAGGTTGCCAGGTAACCATAAGTCTTTAACTTCCAAATAATACTTCATAGGGGTACAAAAAGATTTTTTTTTTCCAGAACTGAAATAGCAGGAGCTATCTGAAATGAAGAGTAGCCTTAGCAAATGTGTACAGAGCTGACCAGTGATACACACACACACAAACCTGATAAAAGCCATTTGCCAAACTCTTCTGTGGCTCTGTGGATMCAATCCCAAGCACAGACAATGTGTATTTTCCTAGCTGGTTATTAAATTGGATTTGCATATTCTTACTTAAGGTCATCATGGTGTTCCATAGGTAAATAATATTCTTCATGTCCTCCAGGAAAAGCAGCTGTGCTGCTCCCAGTCTGCTTCCTCTTCTCCACTGAGCTGGCTCCAGTTTCTGCAATGTGGGARAGAGGGATAAAAAAGATAAGGGTAATTAAAATTTCCAGCATTAACATAAGAAGCCAAGTGTCCCTAGAGGACAGTGCCAGCTCTTCCTTGATCCTGCTTTAATCCCAGAAGCTGAATGCTGTGGAATACCCAGGAACTGGAAAAAAGAGCTCAGTGATGGGTCTGCCGCCTTTTCAGCCCACTGCAGGTCCATGGCTCAATTACCATTTAGGGGGCCACCTCMTTTGAAAGATCTAAGCCAGGGTAAGGCACAGTTAAACCTCTGCTTGTGGTTGCCCTGTGCTGAGCAGCACCCGTGAGAGGATGCAGCGATTTTGGTTTAATCCCAAGGGAATAAAGCACCCCAGTCCTGACTGTGGGGCCAGGAGAGCCTGAGCTGGGACTGCAGCCTGGGGAACAGGGGGCATCTCAAAAGTTGTTGGTGCTGCCAAAGGTGCAGTCAGCTTCCACAGCAGCGAAAGGAGCTGTGCCAACGTGGCCTGAACAGCAAGGAGGTCACTGGCCCAGGCTGCTCCTGCCCTGGCTGGCTCTGTGCTGGACCTTGCACAGCAGCAGCCCTGGCTCTGTGCTGGACCTTGCACAGCAGCAGCCCTGGCTCTGTGCTGGACCTTGCACAGCAGCAGCCCTGGCTCTGTGCTGGACCTTGCACAGCAGCAGCCCTGGCTCTGTGCTGGACCTTGCACAGCAGCAGCCCTGGCTCTGTGCTGGACCTTGCACAGCAGCAGCCCYGGCTCTGTCTGTGACTGCAGTGAGTCCAAGGGGCAGCTCCTGCCTCAGTGAGTGCCTCCCGTTCTCACCTCTCTGCTGTTCAGTGACAGGAGCTGCCTGAGGCCACGAGCTGGTGTCACACAGTCTGCTGTTTGTCCCAGTGGCACAAGGAATTTCAGTTCTTCCATGCTTGAGTCTAAACTCTCCACGCAACAACTTCCATTTCCCTTTAAATCCTGGCCTTTGAAAGTTTTCTTTTTCAGTGTTTTTACTTCTGAGCTCATTGTGGAATATCTTTCTCAAACATTCAAACGAAATCAATTCTATTTCCAGACCTTCATCATGGCAGCACTGCATTAGAAAAACTTAATAAAATGTTTATGTCAGTGTCTGAAGTTCACAATGACATCTGTAGGATAAATTGTGCAGCTCAGCCCTGCAACACGACCAAAGTACAAAGTATATTGTTTGGAAATCTGCTGTCAGACATGAACTCCAGCTTTGGAGTTTTTGCTTCTGAATTTATACTGATGCTTCTTTATCACAAATGAGATGCTTACATGCCATCCTTTTGGGCATTACAGAATACTTCAGGTGCTGAAAACATAGTCCATGTACCATTAAACCCACCCAGATTTTTCTTAGCCTTGTGCTGATGTTAGCCATTCCGATAAAGTAAAGGTGATAACACATTTATTGTGTGTTTTTCTAAGTCTGTGCTTCTGGTGAAGTGCTCTGGAACTGCAGTGTAAAGACTGCAGAACATGAAAGTCTTAATCCTTTCTTGCTGCAAAAGCAAACAACTGTCCTGATGAGCAGCCTGAGCCAGGACAACAGAGCACAGAGAAGATTCCTTCCACACAAGAGTTACTGCAGGGTTTGGGTAGCAGGTTACCCACTTGCACCTCACTATTTATTTATTTATACCTGTCAAACCAGGAGGAGTTTACCARCATAAAGTAGAAACCTGCAGCCTGCATTTCCCTCTTTGCATTCSTACCAAAGCCCAGTAAAACAGATTCACACCTGCCCAAGCACCAAAAAGGCTTCAGCACAGCTAATACACCAGTTTGCTCAAACTGCAAATGGAAGTGATTCATCTTCTCCACACGCTGGCTTCCTGCTGTTAGGTCAGGAATAGTAAGGAGATGTGGGGGAGCTGGAAAGCTCATTTTGATGSCTTTTTCATTCATAATTCAGTTGGGGTTGGATGCAGACCTGTTGAAGAACTATTGCAGTTGATTGCAGTAGAATTGTAGTATCCAGCCATTTACTATGCAGGCAGAGAAAACCAGAGCTTAGAAATTAAATACAGCCATGTGGTGCAATGGAATATTCCAGTCAGATCACAGCCTGGTCCTTCAGACCCTACTCAAGTGCTAGGCTATTTCCAGGTGAAGATAGAAAAAATTGTCTGTAGCGACTCAGAAATGTTCAGTGAAGTTTTTAGGCTTATATCACAGCAGGAAGATTTAAACAAGTTTAAAGCAGCAAACTTGGATGTCTTGCACTTTACAAAACTGAAAAGAGGATTTTTAAAAGGGCATCCCTGGCCTTGTGATGCTCTTTTAAAATCATGAAACGTGGGGTAAAATAGCTAATGTAATAGCATTTTCCAAAGACTTAAAAAACTTGACATAAGAAACTATACTCTTATCCTTAAACTGGCAAAATAATGGAAAAATTAATAAGGGATTTAAATGATAGAGATTCAAAGGACAGAAATATAATAAATGTTAATCAGCACAGTTTTTCTGAAAAATATAGCTTATGCAGCAAACCTGATTTTGAACAAGATTATAAATGTGTTGATAATGGCTGTTGTGTAGATATTGATAATATTTTTCTTATATTCTCATGAAAAATTTTGTATTCTGCAGCTTCAGTGAAACATGCATTAAATATGAGCTAGCAGATCTCCAAAATGAGATATCATTGGCAATTATTACARAACTCTTAAAGTGCTCTAGGGAGGTTTGTTGGAGGAACATTAAACAGAACGCAGCAGATCGACTGATCAGCTCTGGCAGTCATGGGCTGGAGCTGGGCATCCCCTCTGGGAATCAGAAAAACTTGGATGTGTTTCAAACAGCTCAAACAGCATCTGAAAATGCTGGACATTTTCATCAAGGATCCAGCTGCAAATCCATGGATTAAAGCCTGGGGCAGTGGTCAGAATGAGGGCAGGGCATCCCTTTGGCTTTACAGTTTATTTGATAATCTGAACCTGTGCACAAAATGCTACCTGTAGAAAACCTGTAAGGGATGTTCCTGCAGAAGGGAGGATTCCCTGGAGAACAGCAACTTTAAAGCTGCTTTAAATCAATTGAAATTCAATGCAATTTGCCAAGGTGATGCTGTGGCAGAAAGGAGGAGGAAGCTGGAAGTGTTGGCTGAGAAACAGTGCTAAAGGCAGGAAGGTGTCTCACAGGTGTACCACCCTGGTGAGGCTGAAGGCAGTAATGCTTTTCGTGGGAAACCATGACTTGAGAGGTGTAAAAAGCTGGATTTCAGGTAGAAGACAAACMAACATGGTCAGGGCCAGATATCTTGGTAAAAGGAAGAAATGATGGGGAAGAGCACACATAGGTGACAATACTGGAGCAGACTGTGAGTCCTTTCTCAAGGGCTGTTTAACTTAAATTCCAGCACAACAGGAACTAGAGTCTGCAGGCAGAAATCCRATAAGAAGCTGTATTCACATCTTAAGGAACTACAAAAAGAAATGATGATGCCTCCACCTCTCRAGGTCTCTGGGTGAGGAAGAGCAAAGATATCTCAGCCAAACAGAAGCAAATGTGCTCACTSTGGGGGGACTGGGGGATTGTCATGGGATCCCACCAGCCTGTTCCCTTCTCATCTTCAGCATAATGAACYTACGAGTGAAAAAGCACAGCTTTTATTGAAGGCAGTTAAATTTTGCCTAAAGTTCTGCAGCATAATTCCAGGTTTYTGAAAATTGAGCAAAGTTCTTGGTTCTGAATACAAATCTTGCCTTACAGTATTGCTGCTTGCACACATCACAGAGTTCTTGAGCTATTTAATCCTCATTAGTGAAGCATTATTAATCCAAAACACTGAAGGACAGGAGGTATAATTTAGAGAAATCCTTATGGGAAGGATCTCATAGGAGATAAAAAGGAATTAAAGTGTTTCCATGGACAAGTAACACAAATCATGGCATTCTAATGCAGTTATTCTATTAATGTTGTAAATTTAAAACTCTGCACTAGAGTTTTGGGTTCCTATGKGTGCCATAAGGTTAGGGAATAATTTTCATTTTAAAACTGTGTTGGATCTAACCCTGGTCTGTGGGATTCCTMTCCTGTTTGCTCCTTAAGGCTTTCCAGTAGTGCAATGTGTTAGAGAACTGAACTGTTGAGCTCACTGTCTTGGGGTTATTTTCTTTTATTCTCACYAGCAGTTTAACCTGTCAAAAACAATTATTAAGCAATTTGTAACACAGTAGAGATGTAAATGGTCTCGAAAAGCTTATGACTGAAAAAAAAAAAGAGCAATGTCTTGCTGGAGCTTGCATACTTGTAGAAATCCATATTAACTTGTTTCCCAAGGGTTAGAATACTTGGAAATATTTTGGGAGGTTAGAGCAGTCTGGAATTATCCATCTGGGTAAAAGGGGGAAGGCCTTACAGCTTTACACCTTCTCAGGGAGAGAGGGAAATCTCCCTGCACATGGCAAGTGCTTCCCACATTTCACTCCAGCGAAGAGGAGCCGTTCCCAGGGACACATCCCAAATTCCCGGGGAAGGATGTGACACCCCTCAGTTTGGGATCTGTCATTTCTCACCATGGGAGAGGTGCAATGCCTTGGAAACAGCAGTCTCCATGAGCGATGCTGCAATCACGGCGAGGATGAAACAATGGTGCTTTATGCAGCACAGACACGGAGAGGGTACAGGAATGATACTCTGTTCCAGAATGTTTCAGTGTGGGAGGCAAATTATCTCTGCCAGTAACAATGTGAGCAAATAAAAGAGCTTGTATTTTCACTTAACAAAGCAAAATGGCCGTTTTGACCACATTTAGTGGCTCCTGAGCTCCTTCTCGCTGGATTCACCACAGAGTGGAGTTAAAGGCATAAAGCACTTAGATTTAAGACTGACATTTATTTTTACGGCAGCACTACACAACTTTCAGAGCAAGCAGTCTCCAGTCTGGGGCTTTACACAACCCCTGTGGCCAGCCTTGACCTCAGAGAGATTTTGCCATTTCAGGGCAAGGCTGCAGAGCCTGGTGTAAATAAGAGAACAGTTTTCCTCTGGCTCTCACCGAGCCTCAAGCCTGTCTCTTGATTTGCTCTCTTCTTGTTTCCTTTCCTTTGCCATGCTGTGCACATGTACTGCACACAGGAGAGCAGGATGTTCATGGAACTGCACTATCCTGCCCACTTCAGGTTTTCTGTGTGAAAAAGTCACTTGGCTCTGTCTCTCCAAGCATATTCTTGGGTACAGATCCTCTATGAAGAATTTATTTGGGAGATGCGTGCTCAAAATTGGAGTGGGGTCTAAGTCCTGCACAACCCCCAGATCTGCAGTGGAGATGCAGAGTCCCTGAGTCAGTCATGCACCTGCAGAGCTCTGTGCAAGTGTCACACAGACTTTGCAAATGCATTTTTAAACTTAGCTCACAAAACCCAASACCAGCTCTGACACTTGCAAACACTTCCACACAAAACATTTTCTGTGTTTTTCTAACTTATCATCCCTTTAGGATTTTTTTTGATACTTGACAGTTCCAGGTTTTGGTTTTTTTTCCCCTAGAGAGCCTTGTCTTCCTGTAGACAATACACAAGTCAGAGTTAAAAATTTTGCATTTTTACAAAGTCCAGTTCTTTCTGTGTAGCATCTGGAGAGACCATCTTTCTAGGACAGTGTCTCCACATAATTCCTATTACTTAACAAATGTTTATTTAGGAGCAAACCAGGCAAGTCCATTCTGGAAGAGTTATTTCCTTTGACCTAGAACCGAGTCCTTTATTCATCTGAATGGATGTCCTGTAAAACTAATGACTCTTGAGCAGTCTGTATGGCTGGCTGGTTTCTGTGTGCAGTGATTCTTCCTGATAGCTCTTAAGTCAAAGAGAAGTTAAGGCTGGGAGCTACAATAACAAAGAAAAGTCACCCAACAGTTGGGCAATCAAAGTAACATTTGCAAAATGCGTGGGATMTATCAGCTGATGCACACACAAAGGTTTTTTCGTGCTGTGTTTGTGCTGGGAGCCCTTTTTTGTCAACAGAGAAAAGAGATGCTCCCAGGGCAGCAGGRATATTTCACACGTCTTCTTCAGGATGGCATCAATCAGGGCTTGGTTGCAGTGAGGAAAATCTTCACTGCCAACAGGCAATCCTGGGGTGACAGTGTCAGATGTCAAAACAGGGCTGGTGGCAGCAGGTTGGCATTTCCAGCTGTCTAAAGCATATGTTTTCTTAGTAGGAAGATTATGCCATGGAACAAAGATAGAAACTATTGTCGAGAGGGGTGGGGATGAGGGGGAGAGAATTAGCAATTCAGAGAGCAAAGAGAAAAAAGGGATAACTAAAATATTTTCACATCAACTTCATATAATTCATGCTTGAAAATTTTTATAAAAGCAGTTGGTTTGTTATAGACAAAGGAGCTTTTGTATTTTTCCAAAACAGAAGAGCTCTACTTACCTGGTTTGTGAAATCATAACAATGTATTGATTCTGACAGGTGGTCCTGTTGTGCTTAAACAACCAYTTGCACAGGATGTGGAACCACACAAACACAGGTGAAATAAAMTGTTTGGGATCCCATTTCCCATTTTYMCTSTTCMGTTTYRGGRTTTAGGCCTGTAAGACAGTGRCCAGCCACTTCCCATGTCACTGTTYAAAAGAAGCATTCCAGAAATAAAGGAATTTACACAGCAAAAGTGAGCCACACACAATCACAGTGCAGGGCCACCCCAAATAGGCATTGTGAGCAATACAAACCTTAACTCTGAGGTAAAGTGCGTGCTCCAAATTTAGATCAGCTCACTTGCACGTTTGTTTGTTTTATATTTTCCTTGCTTGACTTACATTTATCAATAYAGTGCTAAATTGCCAAGCAGTCTCATTACACTGTTAATATTTGCCTCTGCATTTCAATGACAACTAAAATGCAGTGAGGAAAAAATGCAATCCTCCATGAGTCAACACTGAGTGGTGATGGAATATCCTGGAGCCAAATTCACCTGGTGATTTTGCTGAGARTAAGAAATGAAGCCCTGCATTCTGGCCAAATTTCACCTCTGGCAGAATTTGCATATTTTACTTATAAAATTAAATGTGGAATCTTCTACATGGATAAATTACTGTATAATAATAGCAATAATAATTATTGTCCTGCTCTATCCAGAGGTGATTGTTGCTGCCTGTTGTAGCCCAGATCACAGCAACACGTGAAACGCTCTGCCTTTTCTTCTTATAAACTATTTAAAATTGAATTTGTTGATGTTTCTGCAAGGGACTGTATTATATAATGGTAAAATACAAGGTCCTYAAAGTGAGAAGCTGGATATTTTGAATTTTGTCATCACATATGTATTGTAAATGGGAAAGATCAGGGTGACAGAAGTGCCCTTGCTGTGGTGATGTGCTGCTAGGATTCCTTAGCAGCAGGTCAGAGAGATGTCATTAGCTTCCTTCAGGCTAAACCCCATCAGCTGAGTTCTGAAGAGACAAAATGATTCTGTAATAGTTCAACTGGGCACGTGAGTGCAAGTCCTGATGGTGATAAAATGGTAAGCACAAGAAGTAAGCAAGAAGATAATTTTTGATTTTCCTTCCAATAATAAGGCTTAATATTTCTATAAAAAGATTTTTCAGGAGACCAGGTTTGAACCATTGACATTTTTTAAGAAGATTCCCCATTGGTTTGCTAGGGGAAAAAAACCCAAAAACCATAAAACATAAAACCAACCAAACAAAAAGACACCATCAAAAAACAAAAAACCGAAACAAGCATGAGCTCTGAACTGCAGAGTTTTGGTACCTGCATGTGACAACCATTTCCATAGATTATCAACCTTGCAGAYTTTTAACAAAAGTTGTGGAGAAGTTAGGATGTGAGATGCATTTTTACAGGAGTTCTCTCTGTCTTCTCACTTTTAGCAATTAGCTACATTCAGAGACAGAAATCTCAAGTTTTTTTTTTTCTGGGGAAGTAGCATAGCAGCATCCAAAAGCGTGAACCTCTGTTAGAAARGATGAGCTGGAAAAGTGCACTGCACAGAAGGGTTTCACTTAAAATACGGCATAAGGAATAAAGTATGATGTCAAATAGGAGTTTGAATTGTATTTTGCTGCCATTAACATCTATTTGGACAAGGTGGCCAAATAGATTAGAAGTTACAGAGAAAAAGTTACACAGAGAAAAATGGGATTTGATTCAGTGTGTTGGGGGTTGTGCCCCCAGGGTCACAATGGTGATTTGTTGAACCAAATGCTGTGCTTTGGTGCTGCTGTKCTTCAAACAGAGGGAGTCTGATGGGTATTTCAGGATATTTGTTCAATACACCTGAGTTTTGATTATTGAAACCCAGGCTYAGCATGTGTGTTCATTTTGATTTTAAGTGGCAGCTCCTTTGTCAGGCCTAGAATATGAATAAACCCATTTCCTTTGGTGCCTCATTCCCAGAGGATGCAAGAAGGACCATCTCATTTCAGGATGCTTGCTTTACTTGATTTTCCAACCCATCTGGGGCCACAGCCAGTGGCCTCTTGTCCTGCTAACCCTTGGCTGTGTCAAAGGACAGAGAAGCTCATTCCTCTCCTTACTTAACCCTTTCCCTTCCTTACCAGGTGAAYTGCACTCCCACCTGATCCCAGCAAAGCACAGAGCTCCTGGTGCATTTGTTTTGCTTCAGACAGCGTTGCAATTGAGTGAAAGCTTTGAGCAGCTTTGATGCCTTTAATTTRCCAGGGAGATCAAACAGCAGGTGGTGTATTGTTCAACTGTTCCAGATATGRCTGTGTACAGTAATTATGTGTTTTGGTGCTGTACTCATGTTTTAATTGTCATGAATTAACATCAGTTAAAAACACCAGAGTAGCCAGTGAAGGCCTGTGTAAGTGCATTTATGGCTCAGCAGTCTGGGGGCTGCAGGTTGTGTGAGGAATTTCACAGGAATTCAGTTGGTCYGGAGGCTCAGGTGCTGCACAGATTTTCTGTATCTTGGATAAACCATTTGGTCTCTCTGTCCCCAGTTTCTTCTCTTGTTTCCTGCCAATTTGTAAAACACACTGCAAGTAGGGAAGTKCTTTCATCTATTTATTTAGATGGAATGATTTGGAGATCTTTTTCACTGTGTGTCCTGGAAGCACTTTTGAAATCCCTTCTCTACCCTCCAAATAAGCAAACACTCACAATACCATGTCCCAAGAGGATGGCAATACTGCAGGTAAAGCTGCACATTGCTGAATAAAAGCTGGCAGCTGYCCACATGTCACCTCTGTGGAGGTAATCTAATTCCATTAGAATTCATTGTGGATGTTCAGGTTACACAGCAGATCCACTGCCCAGCTTGCAAAACTCAGTCTCTCACTCCATCAGAAGGAAAGGAGTTAAGCAGCTAACAGCATTAGAATGTTTTACCCAATGCTTAGGGAAATTAATTATAAATAAATTTTGGAAATTACTTGTATTTATTTATATGATTAACTATCACAATAATCTTGCAAAGAAGAAAAAACTACTCAAGAACAACTCACCAGAAGAATACAAAGGGATCTTAAGGGTARAGAGGCTTGTCAGATTCCAGAAAACAGAAAGAAACCTCAAGTTATCTGAGAGCAGTCTTTAATTATTTAAATCTCTAATGAAAAATAATTTTAAAAGCCAACATGAGCTGTTTTAAGCAAATTGATTTCTTAAAACATTTAAAATCATTTGGACGTTTCAGTTTCGTCTGTGTTGCTTCTTCCTTTCATTCCCACAGCACTTTCCCCTCTGCCGGTGCAGATCAGAGTGGMTGCCTCTGCAGAACAGCAATCTCATTTTGTTTACTTTGTGTTTCAAAGAGAATTGAACAAGCCCAGGATTCTCTTTCTCTAAACAAATACTGGCAAGACAAAGGTATCACAGCTATTCTGGGGACAAGAGGTTCGTTGAGATGGGGAATGGYAAAGACTGGGGAGGAAAGAAACAGTCAATGTGTTTTTATCTGAAAAGAAAGTTAATCCTTTTCACAGCCTCATTTTCTTTGCTTTTGAGATAGCTCTCCTTTTTCATTTAGGTTTTTGAGTTTTTGAACTAAGGGAAGCAAGAAACCGAGATATTTTCTTTGTTCCTGTCAAGTAGCTTGAACAGTTTGAGAACAGAAACCAGTCAGAGCAGTGTGATTAGCGTAGCCAATTAAGGTGGATTTGCATATTCACAACACAGCTATCGAGAAATAATTCTGCAGAGATAAGGCGAGTGTGGCAGTGCCTGTCTGCCAATCAGAGCCGCCTGRCAGTGCTCGGATGGGATTTGGGAAATGGGCAGGGGGTGATGCTGCGGAGCGGGAACGGGAGCGGCGATTTCCCCGCACGCTGGGAAAGGTGAATCCGCGACCCGATCACCCAAATGCAGCAGCATCTGTCCCATGGGTTCGTTTTTCCAACATCCACTGAAGCTGCAGTTTGTGCTACCTGGCGGTTTTGGGGTCCCGGCCCCATCAGGAGTTTGCTTTTATCGAGCAGCTGGCCAAGGACTGAAATCCTTGCAGCCCCTCCTGTCCCCAGCTCAGGATGGAGGGCGGTGGGTAAGCTCTGCAAGGGGCACAGGGTGAGCTTCGTGCAGGGGATGGATGGTAAAACTCTGCTTTATTCTGCCCCTAAAGGCTTTCACCAGGGTGCCACCCAAGGAAAGGTGAGAAAGCAAACAGCCCTCCAGGAAACCTTGTACACTGTTGGGTAACAAATAGGGTGGAGATTACAGCAACTTTATTATCTCTAAGGGTGAAAAATCACCTTCTGCACCACAGTAATGACAGTCTGGGCTCTATCTCAGTGATTCTCCGGTTCCCACTACTTTTTTTGCCAACTGCCAGCATTTGTGTGAGCAGGGGCTGGYAGAGCGAGTGGCACTCAGAGCCAGYGCACCCTGTCCCCAAGGAATCTGTGTCCCCAGGAGGCTCTGCTGTKTTACCGAGGGGCTGACAAGTGACTGGCAGCATGTGTGTGCTGATTTCACAAGGAAACACAGAGGTTTGTGCCCTCGCTGCTCTTGCCTCCCCCTCGGTGCTGGCAGTGAAGCCACRGTGTGGAATTGCAGCAAATTGGGTCAGGAGGGATTCCCTGGAGCACCCTCCCAGGTAAACTGCACAGGCCACATTTGCTCTAAAAACTGCTACGGGAAAGGCAAACACACAGAAATTAACTCATGGTGTTCACCGCTACAAGATATCACGGAAAACTTAATGAAAACAAATCTTAAGTTTATAAACTGGTATCACATCCACAGGAAAAGGCTCTCAGCCTCCATGCCACAAAGAAGCATTAATTACCTTTAGTTATGGAGAAATATCTCTCTCTCGGAAGATATATCTTTCTACAATCACCCATGATAGGCATTTTGCTCTGGAATACTCACTCCAGGTTTATCTAGTCCTGTAACCTATGTAGGATTTTTTTCATTTTTAATGGTCTCAGTCTATGATTATTCACAATTGTCTCTCTCYTTTCTATCCCTTTTGTGGCACCAGCTCTTTATTAGAAACTTAATAAACTTTGTGTATGTTCTAAAGATAATATTGAAAACGTAAAATTGTGTTCTGCGTTTTATAATTGGTGTGGAAAAAAAGGGGGAGATCTAATCCTATTGGGCCTTCTCTTTTGCTCGCTCTCTCTCTCCCTTTTCCCTTTTGATGGTAAGCAGCAAATTTTAATTAGCTTCATTTCCACAATTCAGTCATGCATATGTAATCTTTGTTCACACTTTTATAAAGTAAAATTAAGTGAAAGAAATGGGGTAATAATAGAAAGCTTGTCTGAGCAGAACAAATGTGAATTATCAAACATAAGGAAAGATGACTGGGACTACACAGCTTGAAGTTCTGCAAGGTTTGAGGTGATTTTTCCAAAACGGAAATGAATAAATAATGCACAGAAACAGGTGCTGATTATCCTGTTTTGGGCATCTTTTGTTCATTATATACTTGGGCTGCTGAGGTGCAGTGATAACCACTGAATGTGAGGAGACTGCTTAATAACAACTTCAAAATGTTTCTCTTTTATCACGAGCTGCAAGTGTCACACGAGCTTGTCTGGTTGATAAAAATCGCTTTGTGAACCCACTGCTCTTAGATTTGSTGTTGGAGCAGATCTCTGTGTTGGGCCTCATCTCTGTTACAGCCACAAACGCTGTGCTGCTGTTTTGCATTGTAATTTAAAGGTTTCCTAATCCATACACACACCCTCTAATTAAATGTTTCCAGGGGTTACCTTGGGAGCCGTCAGTGCTATGGTTTGAAACTAAAACTAAAGACTGCATTAAATTCTTTCTCCCTGGAGGGAGACACAGGAGGGGGAAGAACATTTGCATCCCTGCTCCTCCAGATTATTCAAAAGCATGGGCATGACTGGGATTACTGATTTTGTTGTTTCTGTTATCTAACACGGGAAGATGGAAATTTGAAGGGAAACAATCCACGTGTCTGAATCTAGAGCYCAATGTTGTTTTATAACTTCCGAGAAAGCCTCTTCAGAGTGTAACCAGTTATTTTGAGAAGCTGCCAGTCCATCAGCAGCAGCTGAAAACCAGAACCTCCTGTTGATGTAAATCAGCCTGTGGCTGCTCAGGCTCCATAAGCAGCGCTGCAGATGCTGAGATCTTCGTCAGAGGAAATGCTGAAGCATGTGGGCACACACAGCAGTGAAGTCTGAAGCCCTGAATGTTAAACTCATGAGGAGACACTTTCTCTTCAGCGCCTTTCACACTTCCAGCCTGACAACCAAACCACAGCTTTAGGAGAAACTCCTCTTCCTGCGACAGGAAGTGAATTTCAGATATGAGTGGCTTGCTTTTATTATTTTTTTTCTCTCGAAACCTGCCATGCTGCCAGTGACTAAGGATAGCCCAGATTTTGGTTAATGGTTAACTGAGTAGTATAACCACACAGACTCTGACTTCCTTCTTCTGGGGACAGGACCTAAAGCTGCTTTGCTTGCAGGCGAAGAGGCAAGCGTGGCAAGAGAGCAGTTCACACCGTGAAGAGCTGGAGAACAGAATATTCACTGTGGAGAAAAGAGGAGGAAAATCCAAAATCAGTGAGAGGTGTTTGCCATAAAGAAAGGTAAGAACTGAAACACTTTCCTGTTCAGGTTACTGACTCAGAGGCTGTTGCTCACAAACCAACAAACCCCGCAGGTGTGGCTGGTTGAGACACACTGGTTGTACCYGACTGCTTGCAAAGTGAGGAAGGAYCTGATTGCTGGAACTTGGACGGTGGAGAGGGCAGGAGAGCACCTCCTCCACCCCAGGAGTGCTCATGGCAGGAAAGGCACCCACTTCAGACTGCTCTCATCTCATTGACCACAGCCACGTCCCYGAGTTTGAGGTGGCTCTGTGGATCAAGATCACCCTGGCCTTGATCTACRTCTGCATATTTGTTGCGGGCCTCTTGGGCAACAGCGTCACCATCAARGCCACCAGGATCCTGCAGAGGAAAGGCTACCTGCAGAAGGAGGTTACGGACCACATGGTGAGCCTGGCCTGCTCTGACCTGCTGGTCATCCTGCTGGGAATGCCCGTGGAGTTCTACAGTRCCATCTGGAGCCCCTTTTCTGCCCCCAACGGCAACATTGCCTGCAAGCTCTACCGCTTCCTCTTCGAGGCGTGCAGCTAYGCCACGCTGCTGCACGTGGCCACGCTCAGCTTCGAGAGGTACGTGGCCATCTGCCACCCCTTCAAGTTCAAGGCGGTGTCGGGCCCCCGCACGGTGAAGCTGCTCATCGCCTTCGTCTGGGGCACCTCTGTCATCGTGGCTCTGCCCCTGCTCTTCGCCATGGGCACGGAGTATCCCCTGGAGACCATCGAGGGCTACCAGAGGATGAGCTCCTGCATCAAACCCACGCCCAGGCACTACCTGCCCGAGCTGAAGCACAACATGACCATCTGCACCAACCTCTCCTCCAGGTGGGCTCTGTTCCAGGCCAGCGTCTTCAGCGCCTTCGCTGTGTACATGGCCGTGCTGGGCTCGGTCACCTTCATGTGCCACAGCATGATGAAAGCCCTGATGCTGCACAAGGAAGGSACGGTGGCAGTGAAGGGGGGGCTGAAGCACCAGAAGGAGTACCTAAGGAAAAGTGAAAGTTCCGAGGGCAAGAGCTCCAGGAGACAGATCATTTTATTCCTGGGTAAGAGCCCTGTGCTACTCTGCCTTCCCTCCCTCCCCTCCCTCTTTCCACAAGGGAAGAAAGCCCAGGAGCCTYTGCTTTATCTCACTGAGCTCTTTCATGGTTTGAAAATGGTACAAAATGAGAGATAATACTTTTGGTTGTGATGATACATTTTGAGAACACTGATGTTTCTGTGTRGTTTTGATTCTTTTTGTCATTAGAACAGGAAAGAGGGAAAAAGAATGAAAAATCCATTTACTGTCTGCTGTTTCTGTTTGATTTTATTGCATGCCTACATGCAGCAATATGGGTGACAGGCTGTTGCAGCTTGACCTTTGGGGTAGCAATAGGCAACAGTTGCCTGGATGTAAAGTAGCTCTACTTGGATGTTTTCCTGCTAAATTCCAAATATGAGTATTTAGTAAGGCTGCTGATGGGAGGGAAGGCTGTCCTACAGGATCTGAAGTCTCTCTCTGAAGACATTTCCCTGTTAATTCAGGATGCTCCTTGGAGGGTTTTTTTTAGCCTCAGCAGGTGTGGCTGTGTTGCATCTGAGCATTGAGGAAGCCAAACTGGAGAATTGATTTCATCTCATGAATTGCAGTTGCCCTCTCTGAATTCTTTTTTTCTCTGCTTTTATTTAAAGGCCTGTAACCCTCAAATTATGTTTGATTCTGATCTCTCTCACCACATTTGTCAGACAAAAAACTAATCAAGCTGTCATTTCACCAAGTTGAAATCTTTTCAGGCAGTGATCCATGTAGGCTCCACGTTTGTTGATGCTCTTTGAGTCACCCTTAATCATCTCAGGATGCCTTTCTGCTGGTTCCTGTTTTGGTGGGTTGCTCATTATGATGCTGGACATAAAATATGAACCATCTAGAGCAGGAGTGCACAGTAGACCCAGAATTTCTGTGTTGCTTTTTGGTTCTGTTGTGGGCTAAGGTTCTCTGTTTGATATGGCAGAGAGGGACTTGAGATTTGTGTGTCTGTCCTCTTCTACAACTTTAAGTAGATTAGATTTTGTATTACCTTTCTTCCTCTCTTCTATTTTTTTTTCCCTTGAGGATTCTCTGCTTCCTCATCTAGTCCTGCTTTTGCCATGGTCTGTGGCAGGAAGTAAAGCTGCCTTGAAATGAGGAAATCATCTCCTCTCACAAGGTGTGGTTTATTGAAAGGGCTCTCTGTCCCTCTCTGCAGTGGCAGTCTGGATTTCTGGGGCAGAGGCTCAGCAGTGAAGTTTAAATGCACGTGATTCACAAAGCAGAGACAGAGATCTGCTCTGCAAGCGCTGTGTGTGGGATCCTCAGATGTGTGTGGATCTTCCTCCCCTTGGAAATTACCACAGCTGGATTAAAGCCCAGTCTGAGATCCAAATCCTGGCTGGCTCGAGAGGGGAAGGTAAATTGCCATGGCTTTTCTCCCCCTTCTTGGTTATTCWTCCTGGTGCTCTGGCATGGAGCAGGGAGATGCAGTGCTGCTTGTAAAAGTGCTGAATAAATGAAAGCAACTGGTTTGCTCTTCATGGTGAAGGAATTTGCCACCCAGTGTATCTGACACTCCCTCTGCTCTCTCAGCTTTCTGGAGGCGGGAGATACTTGTGTGAATTCCCCAAAATTATTTCAATGGCAAGACTCTTAATACAAGTCTTGCTAATTTACTTGGCTTGAGGAATAAATTAATAAACTGAGGGAGAATAAACTCCTGCTTGCATTTCTGAGAACAATGCAAAGCAATTTAATTTGGAGATTTCATAAGAGTGATGCTTTAGGGCAGTTTTAACCCAGAAGAAATGAACATATAAATTGTTTACAAATCGCTGAATTTAAATATTGTGATTTAGAAGTCCTCTTTGCTTTTCATTTAACAGATGGGTCAAATTAAAACCAATACTTGCACAWTCACAACATATTTCACTTTTAATGTGAAATGTAAATGACAGTATACAGCATCATGTCTTTGTACATCTAACAGCAATAAAAACAATTTAGCATTTTCTTCTGGTTGTTAAAAGTGATAAGTTCTATAAAATGGAGATTAAAATCATAAATCTCCTGATGATGAGAAAAAGCCAAGTGGAGGATGGCATGGGGAGGATCTAATGCTTTTTTAGTGTCATGTTAGTGTGTGGCACTTGGGAATATTCATGAAAATTAATTGTAAATGTTGAAAGTGAAAACTACTGGCCACAGGTGATATTGATGCCTGCAGGATGGGCTCTGGATGGGATGGCACCACTGAAGAAAGTGGGTAACTGTTATACTTAGGAAAACACTTGTTTGATGGTTCTTTGATGAAATACAAGCTTTTAATGGTATTTAAAACCATATTATAGAATTATATAAAAAACCCCAATATTTAATATGCTTGACTCACCCTGACAGGGATCAGTTTAGTCTTTGTGGTTATTTGATCTCATCTTCCTCCTGTGGCCATGAAGGCAGTGACCACCTAAATGGTCACGAAGTGCCACTGGGGACCTGCTGCTGCTCCAGCACCTGAAGTCCCTGCACTGGAGCAGAAACTCCTTAAGAAAGGGTGAATTTGGAGAACTGAATGTTGTATTATTATAAATAAGTGGGTTGTAGCAAACAAAGAAAGGGAATGTAAAGGAAGGATTCCATACAAGAGAGTTTCAATTAGTGCAATAATTATAAATTATAAATTATAAATATTACAAAAAAGAACACACTTCCATAACTGTGAGTAAGTTAAAAATCTTTAGGAATTGTTAACACTGGGAAAAGGGAGCAGTCTGGGACAAGTCCCACAGCAGCAGTGCTGCTCACTGGCCATGGCTGCACCCTTCTCAGTCTGGTCCTTATAAAATCCACATTTGTGCAAAAACAGCCGTGTGCTGTCATCACACTCCATCTGATTCACCTGAACTTGCACTCCACAACAAAGTGAGTTCTGACTGTCCCAGCTCAAAAAAAAAAAAATCGCTTCTAAAGCTTCTGTGATGTTTCCCTTGGCAGCTTTGGTTTGAGCTTCTGCTAAAAGCCTTGATCATTTTGCATAAAGCAGCCTCAAGCCTACCACAGTAAAGACGTTTAAATGAGAGTCCATTAGTGCTGCCACATCCTCTTTCTTTGTATTTTACACTTCCAATTTGCCCTCTGGAGCAGCACTGCTCTGTTTCACAGCTCTGTTCCGTGGGGTGGGCGTGGTGGGTGCTTTGCTGTCTGCCAGTCTGAGCAGCTCTTTGTCTCCTGACTGTGATGAAGCATCATCCATCCTGAGCTCCTCTATCCAGAACASAGAAATATCAAAGTAATCTGGCTGCAAAGGCAGAGAATGAATGAATGAGAGCTGCTGTAGCTGCAGCAGTGAGCAGGAGCCAGGGCTGATGCTGGACCTGCCTGACCAAGGGCTCTGTTGGTACCAACTCACAGCATCAGCTCCCCTGGCACAAGTGAGGCAGGAAATTCCCACTGCTCTCTCTTTCYCTCCTCTACTTTTCTGCTTTGGGAYCATCTGATGTAGGAAGAATTTTGCCTGGACAGCAAATACTCCTTTAATAAGCAGACAAGGGAATTGCTCATCATAACCTATGGCAGTGCCTCCATCTGAGAAAGGCAGCGTAGTGGTGGGTTTTAATTATTTTTTGTGTGGTTTAACATCTAAGTATGTCCAATACACTGAGTATCCACCTGCAGGCAGTGGCAGTGGTGGATTCCTGTGATGTGGAATGGTGCAGATATCTTCAGGWCTGAGCTGCTTTGCAGACAACAACAGCCAGAGGCTTTGCTGAGCCCTGGTGAGTGCCATGGAACCAAAGAGAGTTCTGTTTCTAAATTTTAAAAAAAGAGAAGGGCTGGAAAAACAAGGCAGGAGGAAGTCAGACCTGGCCAAGGCCATGCCACTTTTTGTGTGGTGTTGTTAAAACAATGCCAGGCTATTCTATAACAACACCAAAACATCAGTAAACACCACAAACAGCTGTACCAAGCTGAATCTAGATAAAACCTTGACTCACARCTTAAAAAGTTCTCTTAGAACTCAAGGTGGAGCACCATTTTCTTCCCCACTGCTGGCTTCACTCACAGTAAAGGTATTTTGTGTAGAAATAGCCTTTCCAAAGATGACTAGAGAAGTGTATTTTGTAAGGCACTGGCAAATTTCAGGAGGCAAATTACTTCAGAGTACTTCAGGTAGTTGTGAAAAACRTACATGGTTGTCTTCTGGATGTGACTCAGGTAGGACTTCTGTTGCAGGATAATTAGATGCTTCTTCATAGGCTGGAATTTGGCTGATTTTTTTTCATTAATGAAAAAGGCAAAGGTTAGGGATAGAACAAAAATGTAAAAAATAACCTAATTTATGAAATTCCAGAACACAGCTCCAGCCCACGTTCTTTAAACTCAATTTCATTGACTCCTGTGGGTTCATTTCTTTAATCATTCCATCGAGCTGCCACCCTTCAGGCACATTGTCTGRCACATTCAGGAGATGTGTCTGACGATGAGAATGCTGTAGGCTGGATATGATTTTAATCTCTGTGCTTTGTGTGGTGTTCCCATCCGTGTTTTCCTGAGCTGGGCTTTGAATTGCACAAGACAAGCAGGAGACTCAGTGCTCTGTAAGGGCAGCAGGGGCTGAGCAGGGAACATGAAACATTTAAACCAACAGAGCAGTGCCTGGCCACTCAGCTGCATGGGGCATCCACCCTCTGTAAGTTTTTTCTTTTAGGTTCTGCTCCTTGGAAAAGTGACAAAAGCAAATTATTTTCCTGCTGGTGTTCAGTAAAATTTGCCTTCCWCTTCTCTGCAGAAGCATTAACCTGGTGACAATGGCAAAACCAATCAATGCTGGTAGCACAAAACTGAAGCTCAGCTATTCAACAGGTGACAATGGAAAGGCTGCACTGAGGCATGATGGCTTCTGAGGACAATTGTGTACAAATAATCTCCTCTGAAGAGCAGGGAGACTTCTGTCAGTTAAAAAAACCCCACCAAACACAGACACAGTAAAATAAACTCCAGGCAAACTTCCAAAACCCAGACATCTGTATGTTCAGGTTTCCCACACAGCAATTTAAAAAGGAACATGGGGAGAGCCCAGCRTAATTTTCCTCCCTATTGTACAAAAAGCAATTTATCTAGTCCTGCTTTTAACTGGACTCATGTAATGGAAGATTGTGCTTTCGGCGTAAGCAGGCAGCCTTCCTTTCCTCCCACGCCGAGGGATGGCAAAGCAGCACCAAGAGAAATAGAATCGAGGAAGAGGGACTAATTGAGGCCAGCACCCCCAAGGTATTTAAGACTTTTGTAGTTTTAATGGAAAAATCAATGCGTGATTACACTTTGCATTAGAGTACTTAAAAATTGCTTCAGCATGAAAAGGCTGCAGCTTTGAAAACAACCTAACCCCGCAAATACTGTCATCAGAGGGCCAGATTCACCATTGGGGTAATCCATAACTCCACTGGGGTAATCCATAACTCCCCATAGATGATATCCAGGCAGATGTGGTCTCTGGGCACCCCTGGGTGCTGTCTTTGCATGAGAAGCCCATGAGGACAGCGAGTGCTTTATTGATGCTTTGTTAAAGTTGTGGCCACGCTTCTGTCTTTCACCTGGTGCCTAGTTATTTCACCTAGTCTGTAAGGACCTGTAGGTCTCAGTTCTTTATGCTCCACCATCTGTAATGCCCAGAAAACGAGTGCACAGCCAAGATTCCTCCAGTAGTTCAGAAAAAAMMCASTTCTGCCCTGTACTTGMAGCTGCCCGAAGTCTTAAAGCCTCRTTAARGACCATTACCCGTGTTGGCCTTAAACTTAATATTATTAATCTCTCTCTCTTTCCCTCATACAAGCTGTAGATAATAAACCTAGTGGCCCTTGGCTCTTYCAGCACTCCAAGGTATATGCTAAGAGAAGGAATTAGGCACTGTGGCAATGTGAGCCAAGAAACAGGCAAGGGAGGTGAGGAGTGCCTGTGTCATCTCAGCTTCTGAAAAATACACCCTGTGTTGTGGAAAACCCTCCCTAGGACATGTTTTTGTACAAGTAGAAGTCCTGGAAAGTGTCTCTTTCCTCAGAATGGATAAGAAAGGAGGAAGATTATTTCTGTCAATGTGGAGAAACACAGATGTTGCTACAGGTGTGAAGTGGATTGATGGGGAGAGCCCTCTGACAGAATAGAGCAGCCCAGCATCAGGGAACCCTGTCCCATCAAATTTGGTCTACCACCCCTTTTCTTTGGTCAAGAGACTGATGTCTAAGCATTAATTATCAAATTTCTCTCTGTTTTCTTGCTATCTCTTCTGAGCAAGATGCCATCTCAAATGTAGATTGCTCTTGCAACTCCTCAGTTTCAGTCAGTAGGAGTCATTTGTGGGAAGTTCACAGGTGACTTATTGGAATCTTCACCTGTGAAAGCTAAATGCATTCTAATCCTCTATTGTTTCATATTCAAATTATATCATATTTCCCATAATTAGATCTTTTGTTTTCCTATCTGATGTTGGGGCCATTATCTTTTAACAATGATTGCAAGCCTGTGAATTTTAATGGGGAAGAACTTTAATATCTGAGCATTTGCTGGTAAAGCTTTGTTAGTGAAACTTTCCATTTTTGTTTTTTATTATCTTAATTAATGACACAGAAGGGTCAGGAACACCTCAGCACATTGGCAGATGACACCAAGCTGAGCGGTGCTGCTGGCATATCTGAAGGACAGGATGACACCCAGAGGGACTTGGACAAGTGTCCAAGGCCAGGCTGGATGGGGCTTGGAGCAACCTGGTCTAGTGGAAGGTCTAGCAGGGGCTTGGAGCAAGAAAAACTTCATGGTCCCTTCCAACCCAAACCATTCTGTGATTCTATCATTATCCTACATAACTTGATTTACTGGGGGCATCATCTGTGTAAGAAACTGAGAACTGACCAGCATCTTAAAGATTATTTTCTCCCCTTTCATTGTTGCAGGTGGGTTCCTAAACCACTGAGGATAAACAGTTAAGATTTCAACTTCTATTTGGCAGTGTGCTGTTGCAGTTTTTAGACTTTTTTGAGGGTATCATAAAGCTTATGCTGCTTAGGTGAGAAATCAGTTATCCTTCTGATCTCTGTTGGGCATGGATGAGTAATAGCAAGGTCAGAATATTAAGGATTAAATGAGTTTGCCAAGAACACTTTAATCATATGAATTGTGACTTACAAGGAAAGGTGAAACTGAGAAAGATGTCTGGTACTGTTATGAGCTAACTTTTCCATGTTTYCTCTTCAGCTGTCTGTAAGCCTCTCATTGTTGCATGAACTCCCTCTTAAAAGCATTTTTGGCCTTATGAATTTTTTAGAATAAGGAATTTGAGAGTGAAGCGTATGAGGTTAGAGTTGGGGGTCTGTCAGCAGGTGTTTGTTGTCACAGAAACATGCAGGGAGAGTGCCCAGAAAACACTTGACAACCACCTGCAAACAGGGGCACGTGTGTAACAATTACCAGGAAACTAAACTTCAATCATCAGCATAAAAAAACAGGCATGCATTAGAGAAGATAACCTTTCTCAGCTATCCATCCTTGTCCTTTGTGTAAATGGCTTTCTTTTCCATGTTTGGTCAGGTAGCATCTGCACAGATGTTCAAGAAGATGTTCTGCTCCAGCCTTTTGCTGAACCTTGCAAAAGAGCTCAGCCCCTTTCAGAGGGAAACGTGAATATTTTGTCCCTGTTCATGCAGCATTTCTGCAAATTCACCTTGATTTGTTCCTCCATATAATAGTGACAGCTTGCTTTTTGTTCAGGGTAATGATTGTCTTACACAGCTAAATGAGCAGCCACCTCATGCCCAGACTTTTGTTTTCATGGTGTGTCTGGAATGGTGCTGCTGAAGGTGATTGTGATTTGAAGAAATATTAGAAGGTTTTCTTGATTGCTCCTTCATAACCAAATCCCTGGAGTTCAGTATATACATATACCTGCTATTAAATTGCAGTAATTGCAATTATTCTAGTCCTTTTGCCATAAGGCCCAAAATTTAAATTGTGAAACTTGATGTTGTGGAGGCCAGATATAAAAACGAGCTCCTAGAGAGGTAAAATGTAACCTTGAAGGGTAGTGCTATCAAGAACAAAATATAATTTCCGTTCTAGAAAGTCCTGATACTGCTGGGTGCCAAGACCTTGGTGTGAACAGAACAGGAAAACCCTTCTACACTTGTTCCTTTTCCTGCAGATGTCTGTGTGAGAACACCACAGAGAGAAATTTATGGGCAGATTAGTCCTAGGTGTGTCCCAATGTCTGCTCTTAATCTGAAACCTTCTGTATGCGCCAAAACAGGCAACTAATCTGTCTGCCTTCAGCCAGGAACTGGGACATGAAATTTTTAAGATGGTAAAACAAAAATTGTGAGTAGACAAGAAAAAAATTGATTGAAATTCTCTCCCTCAAATTTTGGTTATTTTTTCCCTACACCCTTCTGCCCCCAAAACAAAAACTTTTCAAGAAAAATAAGGTATTAATTTCTGGGGTGTGTTACTGTATTGTGTACCAAAATGTGTCTCATTTGATATGTTGTAGTACTTGCTGATTTTTTAATTCCTTTGCCTCGCATTCTCCCTCTCTCCAATAAAGATAACTTTTGAGCTCCCTGAGTTTGAAAATAAATCACATTTGTCCCATAAAGACACTGAGAATGAAGGTCCTCACCAGCTGAATCTCTTAGTAAAGCTTGAGGGTATCCATAGAAGAGAAGCTCTTGAAACTGCTAAGTCTGAACCAATAATCAGAATAAAACTTTTAAAMCAGCTAAAGATTGCAATACGTCAGCAACAAAGTACACAGAAATTCAAACAGCTTTTCTTGTGAGCACAACTCTTAACATGTCAGGGTTCCAACCATTAGATAAGAACCAGCCTTGTGTGGTGAAGGTCAAACAGGAGTCAAAAGCAAGCACGCTGCAACTCGCCCTTGTCCTTCAGACAGTGAAATCGCTAAAAGCCTCCTGACTTTCTGTCACAGGTTTACTCAACAGACCTTTCTGATTGCTTCAAAGAAATGCTTGTCTGAAATGGGTGAAATGGGTTGTGTCATGGGTGTTCAARAGATGGTATTTAAGGGCTTGTTTTGTCTTGAAAGGCAACATACCTAAGCTCTAGTGCTGGTAATGATGACATCAATGCCTGCCAAAATGTGTAAAAGCACATATTGGCATTTTCAGGCATACACATACTTTTGAAATCTTGGATGATGAGGGGTAACTTAGCCACTGAAGYTTAATGGTTTAGAATATAGCTGTTTTTAAACTTGAACTTTTGAAAAAATGCGATGCCTAACTACCCATGTCGAGGTTGGAGGAAAAAAGCTACTAAGGTGACTGGAGAAGGGGGAGACAAATCTTTAACAGAAGGTTTTAGAAATGAAGTTATGTTGTTTAATACCAATGCAGAATACAGCTGCCTTTGAGTTATGGGTCGGTACAGTGGGGCAATGAGTGCCAAGGAAAGAGGAAGATCTGGTTTGTGCCCTTGCAGAACAGATTCAGAAACAGAAATGTGTGCAAGGTGATCTGGGCAGGATCAGCCTGATCTCCGCATGCAGGGAGTTGAGCCTTGCATGTTCAGACCCTGCCCAAGGAGCCCAGCCTGTCTGAGCAGGAACATTCCCTCCAGCGTGCACACATCTTCCTCTTCAGCTTAGAGAATTGAGTCTGAACGTTTTACTACCCTTAAGTCCAAATTTACRGCGCTTTAAATCCATTCTGAGTATTAAAAAAAAACAACCAAAAAACAGCAACAGAAGAGCAAAATGAGAGTTCTGAACCKGCTGTGTGCTGGTCTGGTGGGTACAAAGGGCCATCCCCCCTCGGCTGGAGCAGTGTCTGTGCCTGATGAGGTTTGTGGCTGTATCCTTCTTCTTGCCTTCAGTGCTCYTCTTGTGCCCTTTCTTAGAAATCTTTGCCCACCTTGGAGGCAGCSTTGGGAGCTCATTGTTAAAAGTTAATGTCTGGAGACTGAGGTTTTCCATTGGCTTGATTCCCTTCCCTTTTCCTACCTGCTCACACGCACATCTGCTGAATTCTAAAAAGCTTTTTGATAGCGACTTGGAATTCAAATGTCCCCTTTCTATTTGTCTTCTGGTCCAAGCCAACATTTAAATGCATTCTTTTCTATTACAAAGAACATATTGACAATTTAGGAAACATTGTCCTACAGTGCAAACACTCTGATATTACAAAATATTGCCATGTTCTCTGCCTTGATCTAAATGAGAGCGTTGGCACAAGAACTAATAGGTCTACAGGGGCCATGAATGAGTACAGACAGAAATGAGAAAATTTCTAATCACRAGAAGGACACGTTCAGGGACAGTCTTCCAAGCAGAGAGCTGGACCCAAACTCATTCCATTTCTGGGGTACAGAATGTGATCATTTCTGTGAGTCTGTGGTGTGGTTGCCTGTGCTGGCAGTGGAAGAACATCTCTGGCCATAAAGACAAGACCTCCACYGGGTTGGAAGGACAAGGTGATGTTTGTTGCTCCTTGGTGTGGCCTGTGTCACTCTGTGTCCTCTGGGAGACTGCTGAACTTTCAAGGAAGACTCAGCAAGCTGAACATTTTCAGATACCCTTCCCTTTCAAGGAAATGTGGAGAAAGCTGGCCTGGGACCACACAGTTCCCCTTGGTGTGCATCCAGATCCCTGCCTGCAGGGAAAGGATCCATTTCCTGMGTGTTTTGGTCTCTGAATCAAGGCTGAGATATCCCAGTGCTCCTCCTCCTCCTCCTCAAGCCCACATGGCTGTCAGCATCCCTGTGCCTGATGGCTACCGTTCAAAACGCTGCTTCTGAGCCCCTGTCTCCAGGAGAGAATTGCTTTAACCTTATCAAATGGAGGTGAGATTTAAAATGACTTAATGTTTATTTGCTGACAGGCAGGAATGTCCTCTAAATTGACTGTCACAGCTGGAACACAATGCTGTAGGGCCAAACCATAACCTTTTGTTGGCCTTCAATGAAACAATGTTAATTTTGGGAAGCGGGGATATTATTTTAATCTCCCTGGATGGATATGGATAGCATTCTCATTTTGAAGTTTTATACAATGRAGCTATATTAGACATTTGCATAATTCAAATTGATGAAATCCTCAAACAGGCACAGAAGACTTGATTTCATTAACTTGGGATGCAGCCATCCCCCATCTTTCATGCAAATGGAAAATACCTTTCCTGTAAGTATGCTTTAAAGATTCATTCCTTTCTCTAATCAAGTGGTGAAATCCTACCCACGGGAAGCAGAATTGATTCCTTTTCCCTTCAGACTCGATATCATAGACCTTATTTGGGTTAACTGCTGCCATGAAAGGTGGGGTTAACCCTTCTGTTTGCTGCTCCAACACGCTGAAAATGCAGCTGTCCTGCAGATGTAGCCTCAGCTCAGGGAAGCTCTGCCTCTTGTCAGCGAGGATCTGTCTCCACTGAATCCCTGACCTTGAGAGCTCGTTTTTAAATTTCCTCCTGGGCCTTGAATGCTGTAATTTATCAGGGTTGTTTTGGTTTCAGTCCCGAGTTTGTGAAGATGTCAGGAGGAAGGCGTTGAGGAGCCGCAGTGGGATCCTGCGAGCCTTCCGTGAAACGCAGATTTTTCTGGAAATGGGATGGAAATTGGGCAGGAATTGGCTTCTCTCTCAGAGCTGCCACTCGTGCCAGCGGCCTCTTGGGGTGTGAGACAGCTCCAGTGCATTAATTCAATTTAACAGGCATCAGTGAAAAATTAAAGGTATTTGATGTTGGTCCAAGCAGGAACAGTCCTCATTATGCAGCCTGAGCCCTGGCTGGGACTCCTGTCCGTGGCAGTGCTTGGGTGAATTTCCCTCTCTCCTTTCTGCTGAATTGCCTGCATATCTTWGTATGCCATTTTCTGCTTCACCTTCTTGGTGATAAAGCTCTGCATATGATTTTCTGTCTTTCAGATATATGACTTTTCACTTGAATTGTCTTAGATTAGTTGAAACTGATAGCTTGACCCCTTGGCCACCATGCTTCATCAAAAGCAGGATGCTCTGCTACATTCTAGTGAAGAATTACCTTAAAAATAACAAAAGATCACCCCAAATGAAACCAAACCACCCAACCAAAACAAAACAAAACAAAACACTCCTTTGCCCCCCAAATTAAGAACAGCAAAGACAAGAGGAAAAATGTATTTCTCTTGGATGTCTGGGATGCTCAGTTTGCTCATTCCCTTTGCTTTAGAACACAGAGCAGTCATTGGGAAGGGTTTTATTTGCACTCTGAAAATGAATTTATGGTGTGCTCCTGCCTCTCCTGCCCTGCAGAAGAAAAGAGTGGGTCAGCTGCACTGAATGGCTCAAGAGAAGCCAAGACCTGGGTTTTTCTCTTGAATTAAAGGAATATTTTACTCTCTAATTGGCACTGATTAGTAAGCCCTCTCTTAAGTGTACACACACTGTGGCATTTGACCTTGGCATGGCCAGCACCTGGAGCCAGCTCAAAGGAGGAGCCAGCTGAGAGATTTGTCACCTCTGCTGCCCTCAGGATTCATGTGACACCACAAAACGTGGCCTTTTGACACCAGGGAATGCTGAAATAGTCCAGGTCTACACCCACAGATGTGTGTACAAACATATTTACATAGTAGTATTGACTAATTAGGAGTAGCCACCCTCAYCCATCCACTTGCCACATCTCAGGGAATGYTGCTCTCACTGAGCAGCAGGGTGGAATTTTGGCTTGCTTGGTTTAGTTTTTTTGTTCTGTTTAAGCAGAATCAGGCACATTTTGGAAAAAGACCTGTCCAGCAAAAGCCCCAAGAGGCTGGGGCAAACACGACACTTGTCAGTGTTCACCCATCACACTGAATTCAGGGGGGCTAAAAGCATTTCAGACTTTGGGTGATAAAAATCTTGCTGACTGCGCTCTACTGATCTCTGCTTTCAAGTCATTTCAGGTCAGGAATAATTCCCATCTTTACATCATGATTTTCAAATTCTTTGTCCCTTGAAGCAGCACTAAGAAAGCCAACTGTCCCTAAGGTTAAATTCTCCTTTATTTAATTTTCTTACTATTTTAATATATCGGTGGTTCTGATCATTTTTGCTCAATGTGGTTTTGATGAGAAAATTCTGAGGCATGAAAAAGTCTTTTTAAAGTTAAAYGCCATGCTTTTGATCCAAGAGCTGATGTTCCACGGGAGGAATAGAAACAAAAGTCTCATGATAACCCCTCTGCTTTCCTAAAATAGAAAACCTGCTTAGTTAATGAATATAAATGAATGTACATTCACTTCCTTTTTTTTTTTTTTTTTTTTTTTGAGGTTACTAAAGCTGATTAGCATTAGGGTACTACAATTTATTTAAAGGAGTTGAGTAATTATTCTGCTTTTTATCCTATGAACATGCAACTTACTTATTGTAAGTACTATTAGTAGTATTAAACACATCCTTGAAATAACATTGAGGGCATATCTTTGTCATCATCTGAGTTTTAAAATAAGTATTTTACAATAAGTAATTCTGGTGTGCAGGCAGAGAAGAAAAATTGGTCAATGCTATAGATATTCAATAAACTGTGATGCATCACCTTACAGGAAAGGACCTAAAATCCTTAGGCACGAAATAATGTATTGACAATTTGTGTTTACACAAGTAGAATTCAATATTCGGCATAATTAAATTAGAAATTGATAGCCTGAGCAAAACAAACCAGTTTTTCATATAAAATTTAACACGGGTGAAGCCACTTTGCTTTATCGTGGCACCAGGTGGATCYGGGTGCTTTGGCTGAGAGTTATTTTCCAGCAGATCACCATAAAGTGACTTGCATGCACTGGCCTTTCCTGTTACTCTGGGCTAATGAGAATTTATTTTCCACTTGCCTGGAGAGACTGCAACAGCTTCTGCTGTGCTGTTAGTAATGTCAGGCAGGTTAAGTTGCTCTCTCTAGGTCCATCCTTGAAAAAATTGCATCTTTTCTCTCCATCCACCCATCCTTGTGATGCAGAAAGGCAGAGAAGTTGAACTGACTCTGGATGCAGTCAGAGGTGTCCAGGAACTCTGCAGGAGTGGAAACTTTTCAGACTTGTGTCCCTTCTTTAAACTTTAATAAGCTGCCTGTTGGACAGAAATACCTTTAACCTGGTTAAAAGTTATTCACTGGGTTTGCATAATTAAAGATGTAATTGGAGTCTTCTTTGRGCTGGGAGCACTTTAATACCTCATGCTTGGTAGTCGTCCCTAAAGGCATTTGAGATTGTGTGAGGAGGAAAAGAAACAATGAGATTCTTAAACACAATATTATTATTTTAAAGGTAGTAGCACCGTTTTAGATTAACTGTAACTTCAGTATGAAAATTCTATTTYGGGATTAATGACTAAATCATAGACACCTCTAGCCAAAACAAATGGAACTGTTGACGTGAGCACCAAGCAGAGCAGAGTTTCAGKATCAGCTCTGCCTTCCCACAGGAGMACATGCACAGCTCTCATTGGTATTTGCAARTTCTGTGTAGGTACCCAGGGAGGAACATACACTGCTTAAAAACTCAGRGAAAATAAAAAAGAATCTGCTCTGGAAGCTTCCCTGCTAAAGCACTTGAACCTCACCTAAGGARTATTATGGGACAGGAAAAGAAAAATTCTGCGGCTGGTGAACTTTACAGCAAAGTTGCATTTCATCCTCAGACCAGCTGTAAAAAGACAAGTTAAAATTAATCTTCTACATTTTGCAGATGTGCAGACTATTCATGAATAAAATTTAAATCTGCAGGCAACCTATTATGCTATAATAACAAGTTAAAAAAACCTCAAAGCACCTGTATGCTGCTCATTCAGAACCAACAGCTTCAGAAAACAATGACACTGGGCAGCCTTTCCTGACTTAGCAGCAGCAGTACTGGGTTAGATAAATGTGGGCACTTCAGTGATGTAGTTGTAGTTTATCTATCACATGCCACTATTTTGCAGACCAGGGCCTACTGTACAGAAAAAAATAATTTCTATGTCAAACCAGAAAAAATGACATAGTTCGAACCAGAAAAAAATGGTGAGAAGGAAATTCGACATTCAGAGTTTATCTTCTCTAGCTTTTATTAACAGAGCAGTTACATATTAAGTGCATGCACTAAATATTTTGAAACTAGATAAGAAATGTTTATTTACAGAAGAAAATTGGCCCAGCTGCTTCTGAGAACCAGAGGCTCCATGACAACTGTGCAGCAAGTTTTAGGCGACTCAGTTTTGCATTTGCTGAAAATGCAYGTGCAAGAATCTTCATTGTAAAACCAATTATTTATTTTTGAAGAGCTCGTGATTACTGGGAGCTCCAACATGTGTTGCATTTTTTCAGATGTTCATCATGGGTTGGTARATGGAAATGAGCTGCAGTAAGCTGCCAAAAGCAGATGGATTTGAGCAGCAAGAAGTGCTGCTGGTAGACATTCACTGTCAGCCACCTCTGGTGCTGSTGTTGCAAGATGAAGAGGATTGTTTGCACCAGCTTGTAGCTGCTCAGAGGAAAAATAACTTCTGWGTATTTGCAGATTAGACTAGACAAAGGCTCTGCCTCTCTGAAGAAAACTCCTTAATATAACTTGCACTGAGGCTCTGAAGTGCAGCCTGTTTGTATTTTTCCCTTGGCAGTGTTACAAAACCTCATCTCTCCCTGATCTGCATTTGAAGAGTCTTCATTTTTATCTCTTTTAGATATGGGACTTTTTTGCTTTAAGCACTTCCCCTCTTTCATTTGAGCACGGAGCTATTGAGAAGGTTTTTTTTTTTCCATCTTGAGCCTGAGCAATAGTCCAGCTATTTGCTTTAGAGTGTCCCTGGTTTGTCATTGATGGGCAGTCGTGTTTCCAAATGGACTGACTGCAGCTCTCCTGGGTGAGTCTGTTTTGTCTGATTGTGTCTTGGAGCAGCACAGGGACAGCCTGCAGCTTTGTTTGTTCAGAGAACTGCGCATTCACGCTGGTGCATTAAACTTTATGCATTTTAGGAGGGTAAACATCCTGTGGCATGTGGAGCTTAGGCCTTGTGGAATCATAGAATCATAGAATATCCTGAGTTAGGATAATTTCCTATGTGCAGTTTTGTGTGCAAAGGAATTGTTTGGAATGTGATAAAATTAAGAGTGCAATGAAACTGCCCAGTTTAATTCAGGCACAGATCCCTCCACAGGAACAGCCATATCTGTGAGTGATGTGTCACTTTAATGCTTGCTGTACAACCAGGAATTTTGGACATTTGAAAAGACCATCACCTGATGCTGATAGTGCAGGTTTTCTGAGCCCGTGATATCAAAATGTGAAGAAATGAAGCTGAAACCTCTTCTTCTTTCCCTTTCTTTCTCTGTGTCTCGCACCAATATTTCAGTTCTAGGTCAGTCAGCATGAACAAACTCATGGGATCTCTAAAAGGCATAAATGCATATAGTTTACTCATGGCATTTGATTTGAGTCCAAAAAAGAGTAATTAAACAATTTCTGGGTACTGATCTTCCTTTTTGCCCTACTTGCAATCTCTTTCTCCCCAGCTGCCTGAACAGCAGTGTGTGGSTATGTACCTGCAGATAATACGGGAAATTTATTTGAAGTCTTCTCTGCCTTTAATTTCATAGTTTATTTGTGGAAAATGTGATTATATAGGCTGTGCTTTCACAGAATKGTGGAATGTTTTGGGTTGTAATGGACCTTAAAAACAATCTCTTTTCAACTGCGTGCTGTTGAAGGCAGGGCATCCAGCACTTGACCAGGTTACAAAGAAAACCAAAAATCCTTTGATTTTCTGTGTGTTTCTCTGTACTCAGAAAGTCCAGAATTCCATGAATTCCATGCCYTTCTTATGCTGGGGCCCCAGAGYTGGATGCAGGTGGGGTCTGGTGGGAGTGGACTGGAGGGGCAGATTTTCCTCCCTCRCCCTGCTGGTCACGTTTCCTTTGATGCAGCCCRGGATGTGGTTTGGGCTTTCTGGGCTGCAAGTGCACATTTTTGGGTCATTTGGAGCTTCTCATCAGCTGACTGACAACCAACTCAATTTGACAGAGGTGGTTTTCCCCTTGGATATCCATAAGACCAAAAGTGATTGCCAAGTGCCCACCACTTTATGCTTCAAAGACAACATCCTCTTTGTAGCTTGTAAAACGCTATAAGCCAGGAATGTATTATGTGCATAAAATCCATGGCTCTCTCTTACATCCCAGCCATAATAGGTTTGTTTTTATGGCTCTTCTCCTCTTCCTCCAGCAGGCAGGATGGTTTTCTGAAAACAGCCCCAAGTCTGTTGACCAGAGGTGTGTGCACAGTGTGATTGAAGAAAAGCTAATATTGTCAGCTTTCTGGTTTTGGAGCACAGCCTGAGAGGAATTTTTTAATTCTCTGGTTAGAGAAAGAGAGCTCCATAAAGCYGTGTTARTCCTAMACTGTTGCAGATGAAGATAATCTGRAACACAGTCAGTATTAATAACAGAAAGCACTGGACAGGAGAAGATTTCCTCTTCTTCTGCGGGAAATTGCCCATCCACAGCACAGTAAAGATTTTATTCCTTTCATAAGTCAGGATTCTGAGTTCAGCTAAAGCTTTTACAACTTCAAATTTTTACCCTGCTGTCCAGCTGCCTCTGTTTCTTTTGTACAACCAGTGAAGATTTTTCTTTTTAAAACATTCTGCCGTGCCTCGGCACCACATACCAAAATGTGTGCATATATTCTGCTTACAATATGGCCAGACTTATTTATTATTTAACCTGCTTGCAGTTAGGGTCCTAAAATGATAGTGATTTTTACCCCTTCACASTTAYGGAGCAAACAACAATTTTCTCACTRCTCAGTGGTAGCAARCTCTTTTTCCTTCCCCGAAATCAAAARTAAATAGGATTAATTTCATTCCCCCAGTCCCTACCTTAAATTGTTCTGTCCCAATGGCACCATCACTATGATTATATTTAACAAGTTTGGTTCTTTACACCCTTTGAAATAAACATGTTTGCTAGCAAAAACGTGGCTAMATTTGTAGCCCTTGCACTGACTGTGCCCTCAGGTTCTCTTTGCTTTTGCTATTAAAAAAATGGATCAGAACTTCAAATGGAGCAGTTGGAAAAAGAAGTACGTTCCCAGTATCTTTTTCTTTCCTCTTAAATAGCAGCAGAAATTATTTCAGCGACGCAGAAAAAGATTTGTGTTGCAGAATAGCTGGAAAGCAGGTTTCCCTCCATTTGTATTTTTGACAGCTTCCATATATTCAACTATCAAAACCTATTATGAAGAGCTGTATTGTAGTGTAGATAGATTTTTATGCTTGTCATAATACAGATCTATAGGTAAATTTGTCAATGATATGTTCCCTGTCACATTGCTGTATTTCTTACAGAAAATATCCTTAATGATACCAAGCTATATATCCTTACCGTGTAGGACTGCGTTCGTTTGGTTGCTCGGTTTTAAGAAGAATGTTTTAAATTAACAGGGTTTTTTGAGTTTGGAGGAAATTTAGAAACACCACATTTAAACCAAAAGTAATTTGCTGGGCTAGTTACTTTCTACAACCTGTTTTTGTAATAAGGTGTGCATGGTCCAACAAGCTTCTTTCTATTACTACCATTGCTGGATTTTTCCTTATTCCCATTTGTACGTGACTTRTACAACCCAAGTTAGCAGCTTATTCTGGAATTAATTTTAACAGGTTGATTTAAAACCCACCCTTCTTGATTCCCATTTGAGCTGAAGGGCAGTCTTTAAAATCTAAAAGAGAGAAAAATCTCTGTGTGTTTTTGGTAGAAAAACTCCCAATGAAAGGAGTAACTTCTGCCATTTCTTCAGTGTTTTATTTCTCATCCTGTCCTCCCTCCTGTGTTTCTCCATTCCCTGTTATTAGCTGAAGTGGGGCTGGATGTGGGGTGACCAGATAGTTATAGGAAGGAAAGAGATGGGGAGGGGAGGGAGGTCACTCATTGGCTTAAAACAGATGTTCAGGTTTTTTTCCTCATCAAACAGATAGCAATACCAACCTTTTTTTCTAATTTTTGTTTGTTTGATTTTGTTTTTTCTTCTTTTTGTTTGTTTGTTTGTTTGTTTTGGTTTGTTTTTTTAGACAAAGATTAAAACAAAAATTCTTGTTTTCCTTAGTTCGGCATTTGGCAAAATGGAGGCTCAAGTATATCAGGAAGATAAAGCCGAAAAGTGTTTTCTCAATGATTGAGGTGTCCCTGGTCCCTCCCACCCCTTAAATAGCAAACCCATCTCGGGCAGAGAGGAGGAAGAACTGAGGGCACAGCTGAGATTTGGGGCTGTCAGGGCTGTGTCACATCTGTGGTGACTCAYCTCAATTCCCACTAACACACAATAATGTCACTTCTCCCATGCACAAATCCAGAGGTCATCACCTGTGGGGTACCAGAAATCAATGCTGTCATCCTTGAGCTCTGACTAATTTCCTTCCCAAACATAAAAATGACATCAACCATTGACAAACTGAATGACAAACTTGGTGATGCCAAGAGGGAAAAGAAATCCAAGCTGAAATACGTTACCCCCTTACAAGGAAAAAATCTGTGAGAGTGCTGGGAGTGCCCCAAACCTTACCAGGAAAACTCAGTGYGTGCAAGTGGGACAGCTCAGCCAGCACAGAGTCACTGAGTGTTGATTTTTCCTTTGGGAGCCACCCAAAAAGTGCCTCTGTGTGAGAGGTGAGAYGAAGGAAATCTGCAGTTCCCATCTGATGGGGCTCTCCAGGGTCAGGAGCRGAGCAGAGTGACCTTTCACTGTGGTGACCTGTAAGATCTGGCTCCAAACCAAAGCCTCTTTGTCCTCTTGAGCCCAAGGCTTGGTTCTGGTCAGTGGGAGCTGTCCCTGCAGACAGCAGGAGGAGCCTGCTCAGTGTTTGGGCAGTGCTGAGCTGGGGCTGCCCGCAGCTCTCACACTGCTACATGCAATATTTCTGTGAGAAAGATTTCTGTGAGAAAAAGATTCCTGTGAGAAACAGATTCCTGTGATAAAAAGATTCCTGTGATGCATTTCTCTGCACCATTTCTGGGTTCATTCGCCCCTCCTGATCACTCCCTGTCTTTGCAGGCTCCACCGTTGCTTCTGCTCTAGGCAGGCAAAACCCTGCAAATTAGCTAATTTCTGAGACACAATCCATCGTTTCCCCTGCTGAAGGACTTGTCCTCCAAAGAAAAAGGCTCTAATCTAGCCAGAGTAGCCTTTCTGATTCCATTTATCTGAGATTTTTCCGTGTTTCTTTTCTYAAATTGCCCTGCAGGTTAAACTACTTCCCTGTGTCCTCTGTTGTTCAGCTCCAAGTACAGCTCGTACTATAGCAGCAGCATTCGAGATGAACCCAAATTAGGTCTGTGTCTGCAAGGGAGACAAAATAAAAAGAGCTAACTAGTTTAATTACTCCCCATTCAGATGTAATTCAGTTGCATTGCACTAAGAAAAATAAACGCTGCTGGGATGTTACGAGACAATTAGTAGGATAATGGAAAATAGTTAATATCCCTCATGTCTGTGAAATAATGCCCTCCCCTCTGCTTCAGAGTAGCCTTGAAAGTGTTTTCTGAATTGTATTTTTTTTTTGCAAGAGTATCTTCTCCCTTTGGAAATGCTGATAAAGTCCTGTCGCAGTACAGAATGGTTCTTTACAGTCTGGATATCACAGAGTTCAAAGAAATCACCTTGGTCCTGTTCAGGAGCTGTGAGGATACCCCGGGTTGGGAATGAGGAGGGATTGCTGCACTTTCTCAYCAGGCAGGTTTGATTCTGCCCCGTGTTGCCTTGCAGGCACATTTACATGAATTCTTCCCTGCAGTAGCCACTCAAAATATTTCACTCAAAATGCTTCACAAATATCTTCCTTTTTTATGTTCAGGATTGAGCACTTTTCCCTCTYCCACTGTCACAGCAAAGTCAGAACAGCAAGTTTGCCACTAACTTGCCATCTTATCCTCCCAGCAAACTTGTCATCCATAAATGCATTTGCCCCTCGTCTACAGGGTCTGAGACTCAGGCTCTGATCCCAGCTCCCCTGTGGCCCCACTGAGTGACCTTTTTCAAGCTGTGCACTCTCCCTRTGCCTCAGACACTCTGTCCCATCGGGATAATGATTTCTGACTGTGTAAGTGTGTTTTGTTTGCCACAGCAGAGTCAATTACCCTGGCTTTTGCCTCTGAGTGAATTACCAGCTGCCAGCACCCATGGGCACTGCAGGGWGAGCCTGAGCACTTGTGTGGGCATTAATGCAGATTTCCTCATTGCTCATGTTTTGAAGTCCTTCCCTCGGGGTTAGGAGTTTTGGGTTTTTTTTTAGACTCTTAGATGTGGAACTCCTATTAAAAGTCAACTGCCCTGYGCAACTCGATCAAAAAAAAATCCTGTTTAATGTGAGATTAGTTTAGGCTTTTGTACTTGGTTTCCTTGGGACTCTAATGGCAGTCTGAAAAAGCAAATCACCCCTGAGAACGTCTGGGTTTCACATAAATGTAATCCAATTACCCCCGTCTAGGCCATGCAGAACTATTTGGTCTGAGGTATACATCAATCYAGGAGAAGTACAATATAGCGAGCTGGAAAGAAGGCAGATTGGGCATATTTCTTAATAGCATAGCACAATGCAATTGCCAAAGGAAAGGCAGATGCTTCTGTCCTGCAGTATGCAGAGCCTGGACTGAGTAATTTGGGGAGGGGAGGCGGGAGAGAGTGAAGTCCTTGCAGGAAGGGATTTTAGAGGTATCTTCCCTGGAGGCCAGTTTTGTAAAGGCATRCCATCTGCTGCATTCAAAATGCAAAAAGATTTGTTCTTCAGAAGTCTGAGCCAGGGATAAAAGTCCATCCTTGCCAGGGATGGCTTAGCAGTATCCAGAGAGAGGGATGAGTTTTATCACAAACAACGAGATTCTCCTTTTCCTCCGCCCTTAACCTCTAATTCAAACATCAAACAGACTGATCTGACTGTAGCTGCCGCTTTCTGTGGTGAAAGTTTCTGATGTCCTTGCTCGCTGTGAACTGAGCAATGAACTGTTTCATTRCTATTTCTGCTTTGCTTCCAGGAACCTTCATTTTACACAGGGGTCAGAAAGGGGTTAAATGCAAACGTTGACATTATCCCTGGCGAAGTCTGAGCTGGGACTCAGAGTGGAGGCTCGTCCCTCCCTTCAGCTGCAGCAGACTGAGAGCAGARCTGCCCTCAGCATCCCCCAGCACCAGCATCTCTCAATGATGGAGCCTCCTTGCAGAATTAAGCAGTTTCTGCCCCGTGCCTGGCAGGGTGGGTTCCAAATTGCCTGCTGGAGGAATGGGAATGTTTATCTCGCCTTGGAGGTGTTGGTGATGTTGATAGAGCCCTGAGTGCATCGCTGTCACAACTGCACTCTCACAGGGGCTGGGGGCCTGCAGGAGGCTTCTCCAAGCACAAGCTGTTCTGGGCTACAGTATGATCCTGTTGGGTGGGCTCAGGCTGGGCATAAATGGCCGACAGAATGGGCAAAGTAAGTAGAATTCAGGATTTTACAACAAAAGGTGGTGCAATCATCAAACAAGAAGACATTAGTGCTTGATCCCTGAATCCTGTGAATGTGATCACAGTCCACAGCTCCTGGCATGTCTGGTGGCTGCAGGCTGAGTGTCCCCCTGGAAGCTGGGAGACATAAGACAGCAATCTTGAAGTCCTGAGAGATTATGCTGGTTTCTGGCTATTGGTGCCGTGCATATCTTTGCCTGCACAAAAGCAGCAAAACGAGTGCAGTGGGCTGCACGTGCCGCAGCTTAGAGGAACATAATGCTCTGTGGCACCCAGGTCCCAGGCATGCTGTGTGCACAGGGATGTGGCTCCCATGGATGTAGCTGGTGTTTTGGCAGCCCTGCTCCTTGCTGTTCATCTGCAGAGCTTTGAACTTGTCTTTATTTCGTTACCTTTGACGTGCAGCCAATCGATGCGCTCGGGAGATCCAAGCGCTGTCAAACCTCGTTCAGATGTGGCTTTTTGGTCTAATCAGGTGCAACAGTAAAACTAACCTCAATCAATTACTTTATTTAAAAACACGTCTTGTATTGGCTTTTCTCATCCTGTCTGCCAAGTAGAAGGAGCCTGTACAACCTCATCTTCCACACGTACTTCTGCAGTCAAGAAACTCCTGGAAAATAACTTCCAGTCTATTCCTTTTAATTTCTCCTGCYCTTCCTCCAGATTTGTGGATAGGCTTTCCTGCATCTTTGAGACTTAATAGCTTTAACCTCATTCCAGTCCTCCCTTCAATTTGGGCACCTAATGTGTAATATCATGGACCTCAGAAAGCAATAACTCACTGSAAAGTTCTTCCTGACGCTCTGTAGTTAATGGAAGCTTCAGCCTTGAAGAAGCAGGCAGAATCCTAGCAGTGATGCTTTGCTTTGTGTTCCTTTTATTTGCTCCTTATTGATCTCTGAAATGCATTTGCTGCACTGTTATTGAGTTCTAACAGCTCCCACATGAAATGTGCTTTTGTCACTAATTTTGTGATGTTTTCTCGCTTAAGAGCTTACCTGGCTATAACTATTCTTTCTAACACTGGCCACAGCTTCTGCCTTGCCCATCTTATCCCTGCCAGTGGAAGGAGAAGAGACAGCACAAGAGCAAAATCTGTTTTCTTACTATGATCATTTATGTGATCAGGAGAATTAATGCAAAATTAATTTTTACAGAGGAGCAGTGGTAACAGAGCCCTTGCATTGTCCTTTGTGTGGCTGTTGTGAATAAGCCAAATTATTTAAACTGGGGATTTCGCCTGCTGACTCTTCCTTTCCTACATTCTCTGTTCTTTCTCCTCCTTGGARGATCTTTGTGAACTTGATAGAGGTTGGGAGCTGAGGAAAGCTTATTCAAATATAATTTGTATGGTCGGGTTAAAGAGTGCTCTTGGCTTTCTCTGTGTCTCTGTTCCCCTTCACACCTGCCTCGACTGACAGAGCAYGGTGTCAGCGAGGCCAAAGGAGTGTACTCACCACCAAACTTGGAAAAATGTATTAAAGCCCTCAAAAAACCTATTAAAGGTCAAGTTAGAAGCAGTGCTATTCTTCACCTGCCTAYTCCTTTTAAGCTGTTTTCTAACCATCCATGTTGTAAATATCTCTAACCCAGAGGAGGGTTTCAGATGGAAGGCAGAGCAAAACAAAAAATGTGGCTTAATTTAAAAGTCTTCCAGGGAAAAAAATGTGTTGACCATAACAGCAAAATGCCAAAGCATCATTAAGTGCTGTAAATATCCTATTAATAAAACATGGTTATTTAGAGTGGTCAGCCTTCATTTGCCTTGCTGTRGGAAGGACATGTGATTTAAAACTTTCTTTTCCCACTGTCACCTTGAGTAAGGAGGACCTGGCGGATTAATGGTGAGACGGTGAAGGGAAGAACAGGAGAGAGAGGCTGCTGCTAGAATAAATTACCCTGAACTTCCCACTTCAGAACTCAGCACTGCTGCTCTTCACCTCCCTGTTCTGGCACCCTTTCCTCCTAAGCACTGAGAAGCCCTTCAGAGGTTCATGGAGGGCTCAGCACCAGACTAAGCTGCTTTTTACTCCTTTTTTTTTCTCCCCCCAGGCTCCTTTGAGTGAAATGGGGGAGCCTTGAGTCATTCCATCTGCAAGGGTCACATTTCCCTTTTGTTTCTGGGGGTGCCACACTTCCAGAAACCACTGAACTGCTGTTGGCAATGAGCAGGAAGGGTGTASGATGTTGTTGTGAGTAAATGCCAAGGCTGCACTGATAAAGCTTCCCTTCTGTCTCATTCCTCCCTGGAAAAGCCTGAGACAGGCAGACCATTTCAAGTGTCTGTAATTGAAGACGTTGAGGTTTTACTCGGTTCTGCTTAAATCAGTGGTCTCAAGCATGTAGTCTSCTGCAATTATATATTGCTCCATGCTTGATTTTATGGTTCTGCCACCATAAACTTCTGCTGGAGCTTTCTCAGGCATAAGAAAATGTGAAATGTACAGATCATTAGAGGAAGTATTGAACCATTTGCTCGTRGAATAGACATAGATTAACCGGGAATGGATCAGTGCACTTTTATCACATGGCATCCACTGTAAGACTGAACATTTCTTTGGGATAAAGAAAAATAATTATTGTTTGTAGTTGCAGGGAGATGAGGGACAGCTTGAGAGAGCACAGTGTGAGAGGTACAGCCTGAATCATCTAAACAGAATATTTGAGAGCCTTCAGAAGTGAAAAAACTCGCTGGGGTGACTCAGAGGGAAAAGGAACTGGCACTGAGCTGCACTTTGTCCCTTCACCTGCCCGGCTCCAGATCTGCTCTCTGCCTCTACGCCCTGGTTTGGTGCAAAGAAGGAGTTTCCCTCCCCTCCTTCCTCCACCCTGCAATGGCAGCAGGGATCAATGCAGAGGGAGAGTCCTCCAGCCCGTGTTTATTGAGCGGGTCAGAGCAGGAGATTGTAGCGGCTCATTCTGCCTTTCTAATCTAATAACCTGCTTTTATCCAGTTACCCTCTGGACTTTATTTTGAGCTGCTATTCGATCAGAGCTCAAACAAATGATAGAAACCCTCAATGACAGCATGCCAGAGGAAATGCTACAAAACCAGAATTAATTGGAAATATATATTCCGAGAGTGAGATATGGACCTTTTTTTCTAATAGACTTAGACTTGGATATTATTACTGAAATACTGGCAAATTCACACATCAATGTAAATTGTCTTGCTGCATCTGTCAACAGGCACCTAAAGCAGTAATAAAGGCAGAATAGCTCCTCATAAATATCCAATATCCTAATTATCAGAGCTTGACTTAACCAATGGCAGGGTAATAAAAAATGAGATTTTTTGATCCTTTGCCATGACAAATGCATACTTTATTCTTTGAAGACTGACTGCARTGTCACAACTTTTGTGGCAAATAGAGCATGAAGCATATTGTCAAAAATATGGTTAGGGAATATGAAGCCACTAAATATTTTATCTTCCTGGCAATGTACTAGGAGAAAAGTCTAAACCTTAAATCTATCAGGTTCCTCCTCCCACCTCCCAAACTGTTTTAATAATATAGAAATTCGAGTTCCTAGAGAAAAGCAATACATCCATTTTCCAGCGTGCTTTGATACAGTGAGTATCATGAATTTTGTAGTGTTTGCATTGGGGTTTAAAATGTCATCAGTGTATATCTCAGAGAATTGTTCAGCAGTCACACATTATGAACATCCATTTTCCCCTCTTTACTGATCAGTCACCATGTGCTGGTTGGGTGCAAACCTCTCCTGACTGAGTGTTTTGGGGCTGGGGAGAGATGGGAGGCCAGGAGGGGTCCCAGGGAGGGACAAGAGGTCACATTTGCTGTCAGAAAATGACATCCCTCAGGGCAGGGTGGGGACTCTGCACACTGTCACTGAGCAATAGCATTGCACTTTGAAGGGAGATGGATGGAGGGACTCCAAGAGTAGTTCTCATCMGGATCCATCCCTTTTTTTTCCCTCATGTGGCCAATGCTGAGGTTGGGAACACATGACTGGGTCAGCAAATTGGTGACAATCAGTACTAAAACTGAATCTACATGAGCACCTGGATATATGCTGTGGCTCACATTTTAATTTGTTTAATTTATTGAAACAAAGCACCTTTTTACAGTGTAATCAGGGTATCTTCCTACGTGGCAAGGATACATGGGCCCTTGACTGAGTGCTGACRTTCACCTGACCCTTGTGGAAAAGTGCTGATGAGAAAGTGTCTGGGTCATAAAACAGTTTCCTGCTGTTCATTCCTGATAAAGGGAGAAGGGCATGTATGTGCAGAGCTGTGGCATGTGAAGGCTCCAGTTACACAGCAAAAAAAAACCCAACTTCCTGCTTCCAAAAGAATGGGTTTTCTGTCACACTGTGATGTGGGGACAGGTGATTTCAGGGTGCCGGGCCAATGCCTGCTTTGCAAGTTGGAATATTTAGACATAAATGATGCCTTTTCTCTTCTTGGTTTCCTTGGAACAGCCAAAAGGAAGTTCTCCAGCCTCACCCCACGTGTGGCTGCAGTCACAGGCTGTGTCAGTGATGAGGAGAAGGGCTGGCCTTCCTCCTGAGGAAATACAGGGCTCACGTCCCCCTCGCAGTCTCAGCGCAAACTCAAAGTGTCAAAATCCTTTGCATCCAATTATTTATTTCTTGAGGAGACCTGGAAGCAGGAATACACCACCAGATTTTACTGGTGAACTCTGATCTTCTGGTCTAGAAATTCAAGTGCTTGCTGCAATGGTGGTGGCATAAAAATACTGCACCACAGTAAAATTCACTCCACTGCACATGGTTTGAAATAAAAAGGACTTAACAGTAATGTTTTGACAATAGTGCTTTTTGGGAGGCTTCATAACAGGGAGTGTTGCCTTTTTGATGACAAAAGCTTACAAATGAACGTGCATGAAAGGAGAACCCAATTTTTCACAGCTTAGGGAAAAAAAGCCTCCTTCTYCTAACACATCATCACTCATGCTCCGTGTGCATTCACCTCCCTATTTTAAAGCACAAGAATGCACAACAGGCAGGACGGCACAGAGAGTACATCCTTTGGAAAGGATAGTCTATCATCTTGTCTCTGGCTTTGTGCTCCCTGTTGAACAAATCTGCCAACATGACACCGGATACTGATGAGCAATTTGTATGGTTATAAAAATATTGGCAGTGCTCCATTGTTTTGCTATTTAATTCTTAATTTACATTTTTAATGTGCTGTGTCCTCATTCATATTATAGGTTTTACTCTTCTGTGTACATCTATAATAGAACGTGGGTTTTTTTCTAAAAATTAATTATGAATACTAAAGAGCTGTTACAATTGCGCTGTGTTTGAATTAAGGACTGTGCCTGTCTTAAAAGATATGCTTTCTTAGGAACAAAGTGCTTTTGCAAGGGGCAGGGAAAATGCAGTAGGCACAGAATAGGTGCATTTTCAAGTGTTCTGCYTCAGCTACAGATTGTCTTGCAGCACTCAGGCTGGCAAAAAAAGTGTTATAAATGATGAGGACYGAAGGCCCAACCTCTGCATGGCCTGTCTCAATGTATTTATTAGTTTTCCCTCCCTCCCTCCTCCTCATCCCCTGTTTTTGATGAGGAGGATGATGTGGATTTTTGCCAGCCTGAGGAAATAAAGGGCTTAGCAACAGTACCCTCACTCTCTGTATCCAAGCAATGTTTTTAAATTGCTGTGTCCAGTAAAACTTTTTTACTGGACTATGATTTGTGCTAGAGCTGAGTTTGCTGGTAAATGGTTTGGTTTCCTCCTCCAGAATGAGTCGCCCACAGAAAACATCCTCATGTGTGCGTTTCTGTGCTGTGTCCCCACAACATGTGGCCTGTAAGGGTTTGCAGGGAAATTGCACAACTGCTGGCTGGAACAGAGCTGGAGGAGCTGGGACCACCCTGTCCTGCCCTGGGGAGCTGCAGAGGCAGCACCTCCTGCCTGGAAAAGCAGAGGTGTGAGCTGCACAGAGGGAACTGTCTGCAGGCATTTCGTTCCATCGAACGGGCTGTCAYTCCTGGTGATTAATGGCTTATGGAATAGCAATACAGTGAAATCATTGACAGGAGGTTTAAAGTATAGTTTAAGGACTCTGAACCCAGAGAAATAACAGCAATCAAGTTTATGTGGCACGGGCTTATAAACCTGCTGCTGTGAGAAGCTGGTGCGAAATGCGGGAAGAGAAAATGAATGTGTGTGCAYGGAACACCTCAGTGCTGTGCTTCCTGTGCCCTCAAAAGAATGGGAAGGCTTCTTGTTTCCAATGCTCTGCTCCAGCATGAAATTTGGAAACTTTAGGTCTCCTTTCAGGAGTGCACACCTTCCCCCAGTGTGAGCACAGGCAGCAGCCCAGGAAGGTGAAACAGGAGCAGTTTCTGCTCTGTCATCACAGAGGGWCTTGCAGGAACGCTTGGGGAAATTCACCAAGAGTAGGAATTAGRCTGGAAAAAAGTTTTTTACATACATGTGCAGACTCAAGTATTTTTATGAGGACCCATAATATTGGGGTTGAGATAAAAGGGCTGCAGGGAAAGAGAACAAAGGGGTTCAATGGAATTAAGATTCTGCATCCTGGACAATTTTGGATCCATGGTGTATATCTTGGACCCTATAKGCTAATTGCATGAATTTCAATGCTTTGTATTCTTTTACAATTAGTAGTCACAATACTGCTAAAAATAAACGTGTGTGGTTTATGTCCAGATTTGTCCTTCTCTTTAATCTCTAAACCACCTTTTTGAAGGCATTGGTGGGGAAAGAGTTCGGGCATCCCYTAACTCATAATTAAGAGGAGTTTGCCATCTTGATGGCACTTTATTTTTATAGTTCTGTTCTAAACATCTGTTTATGAAAAGAAAAAAAAAAACATTATCCAAGATAAATTACACAAGCCCCAACGGATGTCTGTTCTCTCCTACGTGATCTCTTACACATCATACTTTTTTTTTGCAGAAACATTAATAGATCGTTTAGGGATTTTTGTACAGCGCCTCTTCCAATGCTTTACTCTGTAAATCTGTGTGAATGCCCAGCGGGAATTGTGAGTGGCAGGAGAGCTCTGGGCAGACCCGCTGTTTTAGGGCATTCCCAGCTTTGGGATGGGGGGCATTTCCATCCCGAACGTGCCGAGGGTCTCCCTCCTTCCCGGCGGGAGGGTTTGGCAG
>NW_026623299.1:1112983-1120077 GCF_030028575.1 Malurus melanocephalus
GGAGATGCGGTGGGAAGGGTTTATACGCGCTGCTTGCGCTTCCTTAGAGAAAATATATTTGAAATGCCACCCCCGACTCCCTGGACAAACACACTTTAGCTTCCTCGGAGCTGCATGGGGTGTAATAAACTGTTACTGCGGGGAGTCTACCCGGTGCTTTAGTTTTAATTCAAAAGATGTCTTTAATCTTCCTGTTGCTTTGTGTAAGTTGTAAATTACACAGCCCTGCAGAAAATTATATGTAAAGTAGGATTATGATTCTCATTTTTATTTTGAAGCTGGCTCTGCATGGTAAAAACCGATTCTCACGGTCACTTAATTTTTCATTTACTCTCTGATTTGCATTTCGTGTATTAAATTCCTTAAAATCTGGGCGGATTATTGCAATGTGGATATTCCAAGTTTATTTATAAGCAAAGTAGCTAAACAGATGCTGTAGACATGGACTATAAATGACCATATCTGTTGGGCTGRCGAGCCAGAGGCTGTTCCTGTGCATGTGCTGTGCAGAGCAAGAGCTGCTGCAGGGCACCAGAGTGCTCAGTGCTGCAGAGACACCACAGCAAGTGGCATCCCCACATCCCTCAGGGAGATGGGCAGGGTTCAGGGAAGGTGAGGAGTCAGAATTTGAAGCAGCACTGCAGACTTTTATGGGAAAGCAATAGCGGGAGTGAGCAAGGAACAGCAACACCGGGAGCATCTCAGAAACTTGAGATGAGCTGTAACGCCTGTTGGTGGTGGTGCTGGGATGGGGAAATGCCTTGATAAAATTAATTTTTTTAAAAAATTTAAACTTTATTTGAGTTCTTACTGAGCTCTGCATTCCTTTGCGTCCTCAGTGGTTACTGATTTGGAGTTTGCAGTGGCTGTGGTGGGGGAAGGAGGATGAGATGGGTGAGCTGAGGGCTTTCCTGAGGGGTAGAATTCAGGTGGGAGCCGGAGAAGAACATTAAAGGGAGAGGAAGAAAAATTTAAAAACCTGACAGAACATCTTCCCTGATGCTCTGAGATCCTTGCAGGCAGCAGTGGGTGGGTTGGTGGCAGAAATTCTTTGGTGAACAGCAGACATTCCTTTGGACAACTCAACCTCTTCTTGCTGTTGTTTTCCAGCTAGCATTGGAATAACAGCACTAACAGGATCTTTCTTTTAAAAGAACAGTAAAACCCCACCTCAGGCTCTATCCAGTGCCAATTGCCAGCTCTGTGGGATGGCAGCCTGGGTGCTGTGGTGCTGTGAGGGAAGGGAGGTGCAAAGGGGAAGCAGGAAGGTCTCAGGGAGGACCCAGGGATAACTCTCAGAGGCAGAGCAGAGGCTGAGAGGCGCCCTGGGTGAGATTCAGGGATATTCAGCACCTCCCTGCTGCGCCTGGTCCTCATCATTCCTGCCTTGCACACGATGTTTCCCCCTACTCCTCTGTCCTTCCCTGCATCATAACCCCCTCTCCAATGCCCCAACCCCAACAGCTCCTGGAAAGCAGAGAAAGAAAGTTTGGGTTTAAGTGCAGGAAGAAGTGCAGCTGCGAATCCTGAGTCAGAGAATCCCAAACAGCCCGTGAGAAATCTGACAGAGATCCTTCCTGTGGTGGGGATGGATGAGGCTGGTTCTGCCTCAGGTGGCAGAGGGAGGGATCACTTGGACATCTGTGTCCCAGGAACACCTAGTGCTGTGGATGGCAGAGAGAAAAGGAAGAGAAATAAGAAAGAAGAAATAAGACAGCAGAGGAAGTGGAGGAGATGGAAAGATTATTATTAATTGCAAGAAGAGGAGAAAATTTAGCACAGCACAGTGGGCACTAGCTTGAGTACTGTAAAGACCTTCAAGAATTTTCTGAGATTTTAGTCTTACAATAATATAAAGTAGTGCATTATTTCATGGCTAATGTTGAGTGCATCTTGAATGTTTCCTGTTTGTTAGGGATTTCTTTTTTCACCTCCCCCCACAAGTTGATCGTTTTTTATTTATTCTTTCCCTTCTTTCCTCTACTTTTCTTTCTTCCTTTCTCACCCCTCCTTCCTCTCTCTCTCTCAGTCTCTCTTTCTAATTTAAGCTAAATTGGTTCAGCTGTTTCTGATTTATGCAAGCATGGGGAAAATATGTTTTTCCCATAACTTCGGAATAAAATATGTGCACACTCATAAGTCTAAGCTGGCTGGAACTAGCAATGTCAAATTAGCTTGTTTATAGCCCTCACTGGGGACTTGCAAGTTTTTGGAGAAAATTGGTTCCATGTTTTTGAGTTGTGAATGCTCTGGAAGTCAGTGTTTTCATGTACACACATTAGGTGGGGTTTGTTTGATTTTTTTTTTTTTCTCCTTCCCCTAATGCTTTTAACCTGAATGAGCTCTGAGCCTTTAAGCATGCATTGCTAGGAGATTCTTCCRTGCTGTTGAAGTGCTAAAGCACTTTGGTCACACACGGGTGCAGAGAGCAGCACGCTTTTCATCCTCCCAAATAAACGCGTGTAAGAACCAAAACGCAGCGGGGAATGTTGAATAATGCAAGCCCAGAGTTCCTAATGCAGGGTTAACCATGGGAAATGGGGAGTTTTCAGAAAGGCTGGGCTCATTTCAAAGACTCCACACGGTGTTTGCAGCAGCTGCTGGATGTTGGCACGCTCGGYAGCACACGGAATCAGGCAGGTGCACGGTAACCTGTGAGTGTTTCCAGTGCAGCCATGCGTGCCATCCTGTCGTTCCTGCCCGATTTTGGGGAAGCTCTATGGGCTCCAGCCTCGTGCCTGTCCCTGGGGCTGAATTGGTCACTGCAGCACCAGCCCTGACCTCAGCAGCCCGGCCACAGCTCAGACCCTGCTGCTTTGCCCCAGGGTTTGCACTGCTGYTGGTGCAGATCCTGCCTGAGACAAGAATTGGCTGAAGTGAACCGTGGGAGGGTTAAAAATAACAAGTAAATTAACCCAACCATAAATCCYACACACAGCTTTCTAGCAGTTCCTGGCCTCCTTGCTTAGAAAGAGCTTTGCTGGGTGAAGATCAAGTTCTCCCCACGGCTGTGCTGCCAGTGAACAAATGCTGCTACCCCCCTCTTCCAGAGGGATGCTCGGGCTTCAGAGCCACAACCTGCTCAATGTTAACATCTCCTTATTTATGGCTGCACACATTATTTCCTCTCTCTTCTCTGTTTCAGCTGATCCCTGTCTGTCTTCAAGCAGCTGGTGGTACAAAATTTAACAGGGACCCCTAATGACACAAAATAATTCAGAGCTGTTTTCACTGGAGAGGCAGCAAGCAAAGGAATTAAATGTTGTCTCTCTTCCTCACCTCACTACTCTGTTCCAGCCATTGAGAGGAAGCCSTGATGTCTGCCCCTGCCCTTTTCCTCCCCTCAGTTACCCAGGAGAGGGGAGAAAAGAGGGGAGGATCATTGCTGGCAGAGGAAAGGAAATGCCAGGCTTGAGGTACCCACTGAGAACCCCTGTAAGAGCAAAAACAAGTCCCAGGGAGGATGGGGTTCAGGATTTGAGGGGCACAGAGGGCATGCAAAGSATGCTGAACAGCACAGCACATCCCTGCCCATGAGCACTACAGTGCTTGCTCCCAGTCCCTGGGAAAACACCTCCATTCTGCATCATTTAACATTTGTGTGTCCAGAAATGTGATCTGACTTGGCACTGCATCTCCAATGTGAAATCTGAGAGTTGCACTGTGGCATGGAGAGATGTTTCCTGATGTTGTTGTGGGTATATTTGATGCTTGCAAAAAAGCAGCAGTTTTTGGTAGGATGTCAGCATCACCAGCTTCTGTGCAGACTGACAGAGGGAAGGTTTGGGTCCGATATGAGGCAGAAATTCTTCTGTGAAGGTGGAGAGGCACTGGCACAGGTTACCCAGAGAAGCTGTGGATGCTCCATCCCTGGCTCAAAGCCAGGTTGGGTGGGATTTGGATCAGCCTGGGCTAGAGGAAGGTGCCCGTGGCAAGGGACTTGGAACCAGATGATCTTTATGGTCGTTTCCAGCCCAAACCATCCGGTGATTCTATGAAATGCATCYAAAATCACTCTCCATCATCGTTAACATTTATCATTGCTAATGAAATTACTTACTTAATCRTTTTAACCTTGCTGCTACCCCGGATAAAAGACCTACAATGTGTCTGAAAGGAATAACTACACTTTTGATACAGTTGAAAAGATAGCACTAATTTATTTTAGTCTGATTTATGATTAGTACTGCACTGCATGACGCACTCTGTGCTGCTCTGCACATCATTTAGGGCCCATAGGATAAATAATTGCCGTGCTCATCGAACCAGAAGCTGCGTGTCGGGCGGGCACTGTGTGTGCTCTYGTGATTTTAGTTTCCAAAAAATATGGGGGTGCTCCCACCATGGGGAGATGCTGATCCATGAAAGTCTGAGAGGGTTCCAGCAGAGTGGGGAGAAGAGACCRAGGGGCTTCTGGAGTGCCAAGTATCAGCTCCATCGGAATGACAGAAAAGGCTCAATCAGAATTTTACCACACTTATTTTCTTTTTGGAGAAGTCACCTCCAAAATCTTTCCCCTTTGGCCACCAGGATGAGTGTCAAGGGCTCAGATTTCCCCAGTAAAGGTTCCCAAGTTTAAAAACTGCCTTTGCAATTGCGCTGGGCAGTGATGATGGTGAAATGAGACACGCTGCATTATTTTTGGTTCTTAGTTTCAATTTAGGATGGCTTTTTTTCAGCCATACCTTAATCACGTAGCGCATTTCCATTCTACAGAGAGGTCTGGATCGTTAGGATAATTAGCAGCCATTAAGAGTATAGGATAATGTCACCATAAAGCTGTGCAGATGTTCTGTGTTCCTCAGGTCTCTGTCAAAGGAGGAAATTTAACATMTGTCAGGTCCTGTCAGTGATGTCTGCTTCATTCCTGTAGCATATAGGAAGCTTGGGGGAATTTGTCAAGCTAGACTCAGAATATTTCTTCCCTTCCTTATTTTCTAGCAAAGAAGGTGTTTTATTYGAAAAAAATCACTGATTTTTCTCTCGCTCCATTACCTGCTCCCAGTACTCAGAGGTATAAAACCATGAGCTCTTGCTGGTTGTTATTTCTCACTGAATTCCTACTTGCCTTTTTTTGTCTCTTACCTTTATTCAGCCTGTGGTCATCAATTCTTCATTACACAAACCTGTCTAACCTGTCATATTTTACTGCAATMAATGGAAAGGATGGCTGTGTGCAGCTGTTCCCCTGTGTGACAGCTGTGACACTGGGGCTGACACTGTCCACACACACCTCCAGGCTGGGACAACTGTCCCCACCACATGTTCACATTTTGACTGAGAGTTATACCTGRGTGACCCCTGATAGTTCTGGATAAGTCTAGGTGCTGGTGATTTTATTCAACACCTTCAATGCATTTTTTKKTKKTWWTTTTTTTYAAGAGAAGCGTGTCTGCTTTGTCACGTCACAGTACATAATTTTAGATTGTACTGTGTAGATTTTGCCTCCTTGTCTCAAAGGTATATTTTAAGGTTGTTGTCATTTTAGATAGCATCTCTGAAATAGATTTCCAGATGATTTGAATGGATACCAAAAGGTATTTTAAGCCTTAATGTTAGATTTAGTTCATATCTTTCACTCACTCTCTCTGTGGCTTGGAAGAAGCTTTCAAAATGCASAGCTCTGGTCCTATATCTGTATGATTGGCACAAAGATTTAATAATCTCTTTTGTCTTTATGGCAGTTCCATTTGTAGCAATTTAAGCATCAGTCTCCAGTGAGCCCGAGTRAAAAACTTTATTTAATATGAGCCAGCTAAATATAATTTCCCATTTCTTTGATCTCCACTATTTTAATTTGCTTCTTATCAGGTACCTGTAGGGCTAATAGATACAGTTGATGGTGTGCTGCTTACGGACAGATCTCATTTAAGCTACATGGATTATTGTTGGTGAGATATTGCAATATTCCTCTCATTATGGCTGTGGTAGTATAGGTTAGAGATGTTGCTGCCAACAAACACCCTGCAGCCSTTGTGGGTAAGAGTTTTGCTTCTGAATCTCTTTCTACAAACTTCTGTAAAGTATAAGGAAGGCATTTGATGAACAGCATCTGGAGAAGTGGCTGTTGATAACACCAAGAGAGGTGACCGAGGCACCTTCCTGTGGCTGTGGATGGATCTGGGTACCCACAGGCAGCCCAAGCTGTCGTGATGATGAGGAAGGTGTGAACATTTTGCTTTTTGTCCTTCAGAAGCAGCTGGGATTGCCGGATCAGGATCAGGGTCAGGATCAGGGTCAGGATCAGGATCAGGGTCAGGATCAGGATCAGGATCAGAGTCAGGGTCAGGGTCAGGGTCAGGATCAGGGTCAGGATCAGGGTCAGGATCAGGATTAGGATCAGGGTCAGGATCAGGATTAGGATCAGAGTCAGGATCAGGATCAGGATCAGAGTCAGGGTCAGGATCAGAGTCAGGGTCAGGGTCAGGATCAGAGTCAGGGTCAGGATCAGGATCAGGATCAGGGTCAGGATCAGGATCAGGATCAGGGTCAGAGTCAGGATCAGGGTGAGGATCAGGATCAGGATCAGGATCCGGATCAGGATCAGAGTCAGGATCAGGGTCAGGATCAGAGTCAGGATCAGGATCAGGGTGAGGATCAGGGTCAGGATCAGGGTCAGGGTCAGGATCAGAGTCGGGATCAGGATCAGGGTCAGGGTCAGGATCAGGGTCAGGATCAGGATCAGGGTCAGGGTCAGGATCAGGATCAGGATCAGGGTCAGCATCAGGATCAGAGTCAGGATCAGGATCAGGGTCAGGGTCAGGATCAGGGTCAGGATCAGGGTCAGGGTCAGGGTCAGGATCAGGATCAGGGTCAGGATCAGGATCAGGATCAGGGTCAGGATCAGGGTCAGGGTCAGGATCAGGATCAGGGTCAGGGTCAGGATCAGGATCAGGATCAGGATCAGGGTCAGGATCAGGGTCAGGGTCAGGATCAGGATCAGGATCAGGGTCAGGATCAGGGTCAGGGTCAGGATCAGGATCAGAGTCAGGATCAGGATCAGGATCAGGGTCAGGATCAGGATCAGGATCAGGGTCAGGATCAGGGTCAGGATCAGGATCAGGATCAGGATCAGAGTCAGAGTCAGGATCAGG
>NW_026623299.1:1120984-1123089 GCF_030028575.1 Malurus melanocephalus
TGTGAATTAGCTGTGATTGCAGGCAGAGCATCCCTTCCTGAGCAGTAGAAATGAGGGAAGAACTGAGTATGACCATCAGGTATCCCAGCTGCCTGCACTCCCCTGCCTGTCTCCTCAGCCAGGGTCACCTTCTGCAAATTGCATCCTGAGATGCCTTTCCTGGGACAGMTGGAGAACAGGAGAACATTGAAGCCCCAGCTTTTCTTTTCTTTTCTTTTGCTGCATCACTTGTTGCTAAGAGCAGCAAGAGGCAAATAGTGCTTCAAAATCCCGGGAGGAAAGCACCTCAGGAGCAACAGTGAAGAGCAGGATGGAGGAGCTGGATCGATGTTTTGTGCTATCACCAGCACCCACTGCAGATTTAACCTGCTGCCTGCACTTCCCTTTGAAGATGGGTGTTGAGAACGGTGAGGACAGCTCTGCCTGTCCCCTCCTCACCCATGCAAACCACCTGAGCCTGTATTTGCAGAAGGAAAAAGCAGCTGCTTGCTCTCATGCTGCAGATCGTGGTGCTTTTGTTCTGCWGTGTGATAAGCAGCTCGGTGCTTGTGAGGCAGAGATCAGGTGTGCACATGCACAAGCACWTTTTACTAATTAGAGCCAATTTGGAAACCAAACTCTTCTGCACTATTTAAAACACAATAAACAGCTTTGCTCCCTACGTGTTAATCATCTCCTGCTGTTCAGCCTGTGAAGCTAAACCCCTCYATTCACTTCAAAACACTCTCAGTAACCGAGTGTGACATTGCAAAAAGGATTTTGAGGACTTCAGTCTGGGAAATAGCAGATGTGTTTAGGAGAATGAAATCACCAAGGTCTTTGGAACTACAAAGAAACTCCGGGCAAGAGAAGGAGAAGAAATGAAAAAAAAACCAACTCCAGTCAACATAAGTGGACGTGCTCTAAAATTAGCAGGAGGGGAGGGAGAAGAGGTCTGTGTGTGCTCTGAAGAGCCTCAGCCTGTGCACTTGGGGAGGGACTCAGGGCAGGAATTGCTGCTGCTTTTCCTCAAAACCCCAAAGTGAGAGCGGGCACATCACACTCTGGGTCTGTCACATGAAAGCTGTGCTCTCCTGCCACACTTTGTCGCTGTCAGGTAATGAATAATTCTCTGTACAAATGTACCCATCTCCCACAGGGAGCAGTCCTGGGGAATGTGGGGTGCTGCTGGGAGCCCTGCACCCTCCATGGGGTGAGCTGTTCAGGTGTTTTCCAGAGGCACAGGGAGCTGTGGAGCCTCTCCCAGGCTGTCCCCTGCTCTTTCAGCCCCTCTGGAGATCAGATCCTGCCACGCCATCAGYGCTGTGAGATGGAGTGTGTTATTAAACTGAACCTCGACATAAAGAAAGGGTTGAGAAACTGCTACAATCGCTGACCCACGCATTTATTATAATTGAGTCCATTAGCCTTAATTTTGTAATTTCCAAATTAGCTTTTCAGATTTACAAATGGCTTTAATTGCTTYGTGGAGGGAGTTGGGCTTTAACAAAGCTAAATGCCTAAAAACTGTATCAGTTACATCAGAATCACTGGGCTCGTTCATAATATAAATGCTACCAATTTAGATCAAGCAAATTGTTTAGAAAATGCATTTTCCAAGAATCAAAGTTACTTAAAGTCATACTAGCTAGTGAGAAAACCCCCCAAACCCTCAACTGGAAGATCTCCCATGCAGATTCCTCCCTGTGCTGAAGCCTCTGTGCATGCAAAGCACTGATTTTAAGCACTATTTTAGTGTTAGTATGCAAACATCAAACCTGATTTTATCTCTTTTGTCYAAGAGTAGCCTCTCTCTATCAAAGTTCCCAACCAGAATTTGGGGTCATTCTCTGGAATTTTCATGCCTAATCTGTGAAGAAATTTCAATATTGATATTATAATCTTCAATGTTGCTTGCTTTTGGACCTTATGGAAGGGTGTTTCAGTTTCTATTCCCACATCCTGGTGGCTGAGGGATGTCTAGATGGGAAATGTTTAATCTAGAGATGCAGATTAGAGGTTTTGGAAAGCATGTTCTTAGGGGACAGTGCTGGAAGGTGCCAAATCACTAACCTTTTTTATTTGTAGCAAATCTAATGCCTAGAAGAAGGTTCTTCCAGTCCATT
>NW_026623299.1:1123422-1308579 GCF_030028575.1 Malurus melanocephalus
CATTGTCTCAAACAGCTCCTGCTGGTGCCCATCTCCTTACAGGAATCTTTTCCTATTCTTTTCCTCCTTATTGAGAAACACCAGTCTCTGACACATAAATGCCTTTTGTGTTAATAACTGCAAGGTGAATATTTTAATGTTTTCCCGGAAATTTTGCTGTTTGGCCTTCTTCACAGGCATCATTTCCTCAAGGCACTGTGAGGTGCCACTGACTGGATGCAGGGTCAGCTGCTGTGATCACAAAATTGCTGCTGTTTTTATTTCTGAATGCTTTTATTCAAAGTAGGAAGGGAKCTGAATTAGAAGTTGTAGTTGTCTCATCTTTGTCTAGTGGAAGTAAATTGAGGGGAGTAGAAAAACAAGGGTTGAGATGTAATTTATTCAAAAGGAAAGAGAATTTTATGTATTTGGGGTTATTAATATGCAGCAGTGGTGCCTGTGCTTGAGAAGAAAGCGAACACAGAAACTTCAGCAGACAGCTCTGGTACAACGTGTGGCATTATGGCGTGTTTGATTGTCAGTAGTACTGCGTGACAGACATTGAATTGGGACAGGCAAGACCAAATTACACATGTTTTTATGTGAACGCTTCTTTTCAGGTCTGGCTGCTTTGATTGAAGCTTAGAAACTGAACTCRGTTCTAAAGTGGGCAGCAATAAGAGTTGTAGCTTGATTAAATACCTTTTTCCCTTCCATGTCAGAATATCAGTGCTTTCTCCTCCTCTGCACTAGGATGAGCTCTGTCCACATTTCCCCCCTTATACCCTCAAAAGGAAAATTCCTCTATGAATAATTTGATGATGGGGGTTTTGTTGAAGATAAAGAGCAGAGCCAGGGCTGTGACTGAGTCTGAACTTCCACATTATTGGCTGTTTTGAGGTTGAGTCTCTGGCTACAACAGAAATTTCCCCTGTGGCTGGACAATCTTTTCCTGGAGAAAGATTCATTTAAAACTATACATATATTTCTATAAAAACTTAGGTTTAATGCATGCTTCTTCCAAGGTCAGGAGAGGAGAAAACCAACCTCAGATAGAGAATCCTCTGGAGTTCTGGTCCCGGTGGGGACTGAGTTATTTTCAGAGAATGCGGACCTGTTTAATGTGATTTTTATGATTATACTCTAAACAACTTATTTTTTTTTTGCCTACTCAGTTAGTTAGGAATCTGAAATACCTCTGAGAAAAAGGAAATACTAAAAAAAACAACCAAACCCAAAATACCTCAGACAACTGATGTGTGAACAACAGATAATAATTCAGAGAGTGGTGATTTTAAAGGTGTCACCCATGAATTGTGGCATTCATGTGCAGGTGAGCTCTGCTGCCCTTCACATTTATGGTGCTACATCACTAAAAACAGAAGTCAGAGGGAGTTGAGGGAATCTTTACCGGAGGAGCTGGTTCTGCTGTCACTGTACCAATTTCCACTGTCTAATCTTTCACCTCCATGAGATTTTACAGCCCCCTTAAGTGCAGGATAACAACTGCTTCCCAGTGTGTTAGGATGTGTCCCAAACCCATTAAATCTTGCAGCTCATTTTTTTTCCTCTTTATCTGCTGGCCTGGAGGTTACAGCATAAATYTGTCCTAAGGCTACCAGAGGCCTCTTCAGCTGCAAATACTGGAAGGAGTCTGAGAGTCCATTTAAACTGTGCATGACCCTTTTGCCTTGGTCACTGACTTCATTTGACTTGAGCTTTGTTTTATTTTTGTTCAAGATTGCAGTGGTAGAGGCTGTAAATCTTTAAGGTTTAGAAAAAAAGGGAAAGTGACAGGACACAAAAGGTCTCGTTGAGGATCTGTAATGACCAGAGAGGAAGTTTCCTCCATTTTTCCTCCCTTTTTTTTTTCTTTTTCCAATAGAGGAATGATAAATAAGAAAAAAATTAGGTGGACTTCTTGAAGTTTTTCAGTAGTCCTCCAATGAGTAAAAATCAGGAATCTGAGCTCTGACCTATGGGCACCATCACGTGAAGGTGGGACAGAAATGAATRCAGGTGGTAGTCATGACACAGCTGAAAAAAGCCTGTTTGATTTGCAGGCAGCRGCAKCACAGATGGTGATGCTCAGATTGGRTGCTTTGATGGGATGATTYGTGCTGCATCCTTTGATGTTTGATAACAATCAACACCCTTTTATATCTAATAATGCAGAAGCGTTGGCCACAAGCTGTGATTGAGTCGTGGTAAAGATGAACTATGGGGCTAAGCCCATCCTCCTCCTCCCCCTTCCTGCAGCTCTCCTGCCCTCCTCAATCTCCTCTGTCTGAGACCTGATTTGTGTAGAAATTTGGCAGAGCTGGGCRTGAGTTTGGTTTCCCCATGGTGGTGCTGTGAGCTGGAAACCCCACAATTAAATGGAGGGATTTTGTACCCCAGCCAGTCCTATAACCATCATGGAGAGGAGAAATGCCTCACAAAACAAAGAGCCAGATTTTTCCAAGTCTCACCGAATCCTTGGCTTTTCCAAGCTCTCTTCAGTGAGCCTTGGAAAAACCTGGCTCAGTGTTTTGTGAGGCATCAGGGGTCAGGTGTTCTTTGGTATTCACCTTCTCAGAGGATTGAAGGGGAAAGGAAAATCCCCATGCTGGATGTTGAAGGAACTGAATCCATGGAGATGAGCCCAGTTCATTTCAGACTGGGAAGTGAAGGCAAACCCAAGTRCCCCAAGTGCTCCCATGCCTGGAATGTCCACTGGGGTTTCACCAAACCAGGCTTGGGCACCTGAGCTTGGAGGGGCTTTGCAGYTCCTCTGTGGYACCAGCATTGACTTTTMYAGGCTTGAGGTCTTTTTGTAGTCTGTTAACCTGCTAATAATTTTTTGGGATTCAAAATTTTGGATTGAAATTGAGCACTTGRTCCTTATACTGAGAAGACAGAGGGGTCCAAGACAAATATTTCTGCCAGAATCCCATGTCTTGTAGAAGGCAGAACTGCAGCTGAGCTGCCTACARCCTTGGGGGTTTCCTTCAGGCTTCTGAGTGATGAGGCAAATGTGATCGAAGATGAGTTGCTGAGAAAATGGTCACTTTTTGTGGCAATGGGGTTTTCTCTGGAGTATGGTGGTGACTTTGGGGGCATKGAAAAAGGGACCCCCATGGAGATGATGAACACACAGTTTGGTGAACACACAGTTTGGTTACATCAGAGTATCAGGATTGCTTCCATATTTACCCCAGCATAATGAAAGTGGAGAGGGAATGAGAATTGCTGTCTATAAATACATCGGAGAAGTAAACACCAGGGAGAGAAAGGAAAGGAGCTAGTTCAGCTAGAGGACAGTGCTGGCACGAGAACAAATTGGTAATAAACTGGTGGTGAATAAATTTCAGATGGAAATTAGGAGCAGCTTTCTAATCAGTAAAAAGGTGAGGTTCTGGAGAAGCCTTTCACTGGGATTTTGGGGGCAAAGCCTAACTAATATGCAGACAGATCTTAATCAATTTATTAATGTGATTGTGGGATGTTGTTGTCTGTAATATCAAGGGACTGGGCTCCTTGACCTGTACATCCCTTTAGTGCTGTGTTCYTACACGTTGTATTTAGTAATTCCCTCTGAGTTACCGACGTGCTCTGAGCACAGAGAAATTCCTTATTCTTGTGATGCAATGCTATTTTTCAAAAAGCGTATCATACTGTAAATGCACAGGGATGAGGATAGTGCTGGGTACCCTTTTACTTAACCTACTTTAAAAAGAAACCCGGGTGCTAAACGGCTTTAGTCACTCAGAGGATATTGGCCATATCTCTCCACGCTCCAATACTAATTCAATTTCTGAAACTTGTGCTTCTGAAAAGTACTGGCTTCTTAGGACTGGCAGTGTTAGAGGATATATAATATTCAAGGGTACTGTATGATTAAGGACAGCAAGCTGCCATCACATCCTCCAGGTGTTAGCACAGCCTTGTCCACAAAAACACCAGACACTGATCATTACTGCTGCTGCTTCCCACAGGGAGAGACACTTCAAGAAACAGAGAGAAGGATTTCTTACTTAGAAATTGTTTCACTGGTTTTCCTTTGAACATCTGGAACCATCACTGTTAGATCCCTCCCTTCTGATTGACTGATTGACACTTGCAATGGAAAAAGGAGCTGGCTGCTAAAAAAAGCCCCAGACCCCTCCTCTCTGTTTTTGTACTTGGGAGTGTGAATTTTAAAATGAATCCTGTGAGACTGATTGAATGTGATTGGCATCTGCCACTGACACGGTGAGGAGAGGAAAGGCCTCCATTCCTGATGGGGAGAAACCRACACCTTGCAAAAAGCTGTTCTTTTCCCTTCATTCATCACCTCCCAGACTTCTCAACAAAAGCTAAATAACAGAAAACAAATTCCGTATTCCGAGTCTGCTTTCTGAAATGCCAAAAAGCAAATCAACTGCCTGGCTCTTCCTGGGGTAAGAGGTCTCAGAATTTAAGTCAAGCTATGATGAATATACCATAATGCTGAAATTCCAGCAGTGATTACTCTGTAAACATTATAAACAGCTAGTCTGAGGGAGTAATTTGTTTTGCATTGAACAGACTGCTCTAGTCGTGATTGTCAGCAGACTAATACTGATCCCAAACCTCATTTTTATTTTAAAAAAGGTGTAATAAGCAGWTCAAAGAATCTGAGAGAAGAAAGAAATCTAAATAGAACCGCATGCAGGTTCAGAAAATATCCTCTGCACGAAGGATTTGCAGTTAGAAAATGCAATTTGTTTATGTGGGCTTTAAAAGATTCTGTGCGCCCCAGATTTCCCTATATCTTAGTCCCTCTAACTGAATTGTCATTTTTTGGTGCTGGAGTCTATTTTTCTTCTAGCCATGGGGAAATGTTAGGGGGGAAAATCCAAATTAAATGGTGTTTTGCAGGACTTGACATTTGGAGTGCATTTCCATCTGACGCTCTTATTCTCAGAACTATATGATTGACTTCATAAAATTTAGTTTGTTGAGCATGATATGCAAATATGACATAAAATATTTTTTTTTTTTTTCAAGTCCTCATTTTTCCAGTAGAAGAAAGGAAGTGCAGCCTGATGCATGCTTAGGACTCAAACAGGAAAGTAATCTCTCAAACCATAAACATACCTTCTAATGTAGGCACGACTCATTTCATTACCTGCCAGACCAAATTAATGTGTTTGAGCGTGTCTGTTCGGTGATGCTGATACTGCACTTGAGTCTTTCAGTATCTACTCTGTGCCCTTTGCAGCCTGATGCTCCAGCAGCAGCAAACTGAGCTTGTGTAAGAGCCCAGCTGAGGGATTTTGACACAAGAAGTTTTTCGTGAAAAACATGATGTTGAGCTAATCTACCATGGAGCATCTCCTGCTGCAATGRATTTTCCCTGTCCCCTGGCAGAGGCTTGTTAGGAAAAGAGAGAGTGTGGGGTTGACAGAATTGTTTTGAGGGTGCTGTGGGGAGAGGGGCTGCTGCAGGAGGGGGTAGGGACAGGGACCACTGGGACCAGAGCTCTGCTCGGCCCCACATCTGTAAATTCCCAAATAAGGGGTCTGTCCTGGAAAATGGTGTCGGGCTTTTAATTTTCAGAGGGAGAATAAACAGATTTCATTTGGGCACAGGCCCCTGGGAATGAATACTCGAGGATGGTGAGCAAATCATGTAAAGCATCTGTCCTTGGAGGCACTGTCCTCTGGGTGGCTGTTGCTCTATTTAACCCCACTTCCTTGAAGAACACGAATTCTGTTTTCATTTCAGTGGTAAGAAGTGGCAGTATTACAAATGTGCAGCGCTGAAGCTCGCAGCAGCCCTGGCTGTATAACCAGGTGCCACGTTGTAGGTATAATGATGAATTTTAAAAAGGAATGGAAGCAACCGAATGCTGCAGGAATTCCTGCAGGGATTTGAGATTTCTGGAGTAAGCTGAGTTTGGTTTTGCAGGTGGTGAGTGTGAGGAGACACCTGGGACAGAGCAGGAATAGCTAATTAAAGCCAAGAAGAGTGGCTTTAAGGAAGACTGGTGCTGTGGGCAGAGGATGTGGGCTGGTCGGTGCTGGATAGGAACAGACTGCAAACTGTGTCCCAGCTCAGCATCCCTTCTCTTACCTGGTGCAAGGGAGAAGCAGAGGGGAGAGGGGGAAGCTGCTCACCTCAGCACCCTGGAAAAAAAGCTCTGTGAAGCTCTTTGAAGGATGCACACACAGCAGAGAGGGGGTAAAGAGGAATGAGCACGGTGTGTGCTGGGTGATGAGAGCTCAGGTCAGTCACAGCACACAACAAGGGTGAAGCCCAGGCTGCAGGCAGRACAGGAGGCTGAGCTGGGCCAGGGAGGTGAACAGTGAGGCAGCAGGTCTGGAAAAGATCAGCAAAAGCAGTRATGCTGAGAGGGGGACTTCAATTTCTGCTTCAGCCAAACCGGTCACAAGCTGACAGCTGGATGTCCAGGTAGGGATCAGGGAGAYAGGCTGAGACTCTCACTGGGACTTGCTGAGACAGGTTGGTGCTGGAGAGGCAGATTTGAGCTGTCAGCATTGAAACACAGCTGAATTTGTGCTGGCAGCAGAGAGGGGACCAAGYACCAATCTATCCACCAATCTATGTRGTCCCAYGGGAAGGAGAGTGAAGAATTAATTGTTCTGGTGATTAAATGAAGCAGGGAAAAAATCCCAAATGGATGATCTAGTTGAGGGTGTGGAGTGTTTTCCATTTAGCAAAACTCCACAGTATTAAAAATATTAATTTTGCAATTTTTCATGCTTCAGATAACCCACAGTCTCACACTTGATAGAAGGACAGAGAATCCAAAAGGAGTGTGCTAACCTGAAAATACCCTCTGCCACCAAAGAGTTCTTTTCCATCATCAGCAAAAACAATATGGCACAGACAGAAGTGCTGTGGACAGAACTGAAAAACAGAACTGCAGAACAAATGCTTTCAACACRCTGATTTATTGACACGAGCTCCGTGATTATTTACCTTCAGCTCACTCGTGCCAGGGTGCCTGCAGCAAACTTGGTGGGCTCTTTATGCAATAATGGAGATTTTCTTCTCATATAGCAGGATCTAGAAAAGTGGAGAAGAGGAAAATSGTGTGGCTGGTGAAACTCCCAACCACTGCCCTGCTGCAAGTACTGCAGTCAAACATCAAAGCCCGTGGATGTATTAACAGGGAGGCAGAGATCACAGAGTGCTGCCAGACCCAATCGCAGCTGCACGCAAGCAGGCAGGCTGCTCCTCTCAAAGCTGTAATCTAAAAACAGGAGAAATGCCTCTGCAATGACAGGAGATGTATTTGTCACCATGCTGTGGTGACRCGATGAGGCTTTTAGTGGTGGCACGTTGTGTTCGCAACCCTTCAAACCCCTGTGCCTGGTCTTTCCTAAGGCTCTCTCTCCTCATGCTGCACCCTGCGATCCCTGATATTTTTGGGAAGAGGAGCAATGTGGGAACCTGGACTGTGCTGGGATCAGTGAAGTTTCGGGTGCTAAATCCTGTGCTTTGCTCCCACAGCAGCTCTCAGGTTTGGGCACTGCAGAGATCCACAGTGCACACGACAAGGAGAGGGAGTGCTCCAATATCTGCACAAAATCCTGCCAGAATTCCCAGATAAACTGAGCACATGGGTCAGGCACCCTGGGCTGAGCTGGGCTGTAACTTCCTGATGCTGGGCTACCCAAACCTGGGAGGAGGAAAACTCCATCAAAAGTGGGACAACAGAGACCAAGACTAGCCAGAGGCTRCAAGAGGGTTTTAGGCTAAATCTGATGTCTTTGGAAGCATCATTATCTTCTCCAAGCTATTTCTTAGAGGATGGAGTTCACAGAAACCCAGTTTTTGCATGTAAATCAGTCTGTCCCTGGAAATCAACAGAAAATATAAGATTTGTTTAGTATTTTTGCTTCTAACCCTATTTTTCTGTGCTAGAATGATTGTTTGGAAGGGCTGCAGAGTGCTTAGGTCTCCCTTGCCGCAAAACCCAGCACGGCTGCCATATAATTAAACAGAAGTGCAGCAAAAATGTTGCCAAATTACCTTGTGATCGTTTTGTTTACTGGGGAGGGAGCAGAGAAAAACCTGTGCAAAGCAGTCACTTGAGCAGTGGTAAAAACTGTGGGTAYGTGCAGAAAAGGAATGAAACTGTCATTATTAACCTAATGGCTGCATGGCTGGAAGATTGCAGGGTTTTTTCTATAAAAATGCCAACTGCTGTCTTTATTTACACTATCTTAATTTTTTTRTACCTATTGTTATGTTCTCTTTTATAAGGACACATACGAGGTTCCCAGCAGCATTAGCTCAGGGACTGCTTTTTATATTTCCCACATGCAGTTGCAGACTGCCATGGAAACAATTCCTAGTCCAATTGGAGGACTTTTTTTATTTATTTTTTTTTAAATAACTTTCTCCTGGGTCCTCAGTTATTTTTATTTTTAAATATTTTGATGTGTGAGAGAAATTTTTATAGAAAGTAGCAAAAATTGACTTATGGAATGTAGTTTTAATTAAATTGCAGAAACAATATCTGCTGCAGTAGATAACAAACTATATTATTAAAATAATAAAAGTGAAAGAAACAATTTATTGAGGACAAAATAGAGGGAAGAGTGAGCAGGAAGGTAGGTAATGAAAAGCAAGTAAAGGTTTGGCAGCCCTCTACAGGGCAGAGTGGAGCTGGCAAAAGTCCAGCTGGAATATGTTCCCTAATTAACCTTAATTCTCCACTTTTAAATCCAGACTGGATGGCAATATGACATTTCTGTGTCATGTGCCTTCCTCTCGCCGAGCGAATCGCGAGCAGGGATTTTACACTGAACGGCGAGCGTGCAAATAAATAAATAAATAAATAAAAACAAATAAACAAACCCAACTGCCACAAACCATTTCGCTTTTCAGGACTACAGGATATGCTTTTAATGCCCCTGTCGGAGCTCGGCGCTCAACTGCGGGAAGTTCATTAAGGCGCTCATTAGCGCTCTCTGATTCACTGCCGCAGCCTCTCCCGGGGAGCGSAGCAGCCGGGGCTCCGGCAGATGTTAATGATGTTAATGTCATTAATGTGGGACCATTTGGTGCTGCTCAGACAGGGAGACAGTAAAATATCCGCGCCGTCTCTCGCTACACTTAAAAAGGAGGGAAAAARAAAAATAACCAGCSCGACATAAAATAAAGCYATCAGCTCGGGATGTTTATAGTCGGTATTTATAGATTAGCGCAGTAAGTTGGAAAATCAAACACTACTATGCACACATGAAGACACATTCAATGAATTATTCAGGGAGATCTATTGTAAAGTGCTCCGCTGACGAGGAAARCAAGTGAATATTCCAGGGAGATGAACTGAATGTGCCCCTTTGACCTGGCACCCTCAGCATCCCCGGCTGGCGTGAACTCCGCTTTCTGTGCGCTCCCTGTGCACGATGGGGGCACCGAGGAGATGCTGCAAACCCTGCAGGAGTCAGACAAATCGGCAACTCCTCCAAAAGCCGCGGGGGGAATGAGCCAGGCGGCTCCGCTCCAAAACACACCTGCGCGGCTCCACAGGTGTGGATGTGAAAAGCGTTTGGTGCATTTGCTGCGCTGAAAGGAATGGCCAAAGTCAGCGGGAAAAGCAGCCCTGTTCATATTTCAGCAGTGCTGGAGGCTTTGCGGCTTTGTGGATGTGTGTTGGCCCATTCGAACCCAGTTTGCTGTGAATTTCAGCATTTCCGCCACAAAAGGTGAAACTGGGACATGAGGTGATAGGTTTTTTAAAATTTTCACCARGTAGGTTTCTTTGCTTGTGTCCTTTCCCTGTGGCTTCAGGAGGTCCCCACGTGGGTCTTTGGCTGGTGCCTGGTATCAGAAAAGTTTCTCTGCTCCTGTTTCYCACTCAMTAAAATCACATCAATGTGGAATTARCAAACTGTGCCTTTGGACAGCTCGTGAGAGCTCTGCCCACAGTGAATGCTTGTGAAGGGGATAGGATTAATCCTGTTGAATAGTTTAAAAAATAATAATTTTAATAATAATAAAAAAGCTGTGTATATGGCACCTTGTAAAAGTCACTAAATTGTGCCGTGGAAGGTGGTCTCAGTGCCCCTGGACACYCAGGGCTCARACGCTGTGTAAGGGGSAYCTCTCCACTCATAAATAAGTGATAYCTCAATTTTGCATGAGCTGCTATAAGCTAAAATAGGTTTTCACTCTTTTTGCCTGATTGCAGCGTTACCACCCGGCTCCTCTTATTCACATGGGATAAATCTTCACTTCTGGCCTTCAGTGTATGCTTGAACTTGTGAATTTTTCATGCCATTTACTGTGGGGTTGTTTTCCTGCTCACAGTCTCTGCTAAATACTGATACATATTCAATTATTTTTTTAATCTGATAACGCTTTCAGCTAATTTTATTCYAGCTAATAAGCAATTCACCCCTCAAAAGTGTGTTTTCAGATCTTTTATCTGGAATGCCAATCTCCATTGCMAAGGCTGCTTTCTGCTCACCTGCTGAGGCTTTGCACACCAAGAAGATGCACAGCACAGATGAGTGACTCCACGATTGTAGGCTTGAAAAGTGTTTGGCCCAGCACTGGGCAATCCTTTCCCCCTCCATATCTTTATATTTCACATTTGAATGTGTCATTATTCTGTGTTGCTATCACAGCGTTGCTTTGTACCCACAATCTTTTATGGCTGCAGCTGAAAGGTGCCCTTCGTGTTGTGGTGCGGTGACAAAATGCGAGGTTTCTGCAGTGTGTGAGGGGGACTGGAGTGAGAGGGGTGTRGAAAGCCTCAGCTCCTTCCTTCTGATAAATTCACTCCTGATCTGGGCATTTCTTTACTTATAACCTGTCAGGAGAGGGCTTGGCCAGAGGCAGCCCTGAYTGAGCCAACAGCAAATTCCCCAGTGGCATGGGGGAATGAGTGTGGGGTGAAGGAGTTTGTTTGATGAAAACCATGGGAGATTTCTATTTCCTTTACAYAGTAAAGTGCTCTGGTGTCCTTCATCAGTTCTGCATGGCCAGCTTGCCTYGTGCCACAGCTGCAAGCCCAATTTGTGTGCACCACACATGGGGGATCTCTCTCTTTCTAACAGGTGATATTTTAAATTTTCTTTTCTGTGCTCTGTTTGCCAAGTTAAAACAAGGGCCAGGATCGCTTCCTGTGCCCCTGGAGCTGTGGGAATGTTGGTRTCAGCAGGGTGGGCATGGTCTGTGCTGACCTTTGCTGTCCAGAGGATCTGTCCAGGATTTGGGGTGGCAAAGAGGGGCTGGGCTGGGTTCCCTTCCCCACCCCACAGCTCTGCCAAAAGCACCAGTGGGACTGTGGCATGGCAGGAATTACCTGCTGCTTCTGACACATCCAGGGACCCTGCAAAGCATCATCGCAGAGCCGATTTGTACTGTTGAGTCAAATCCCCTGGAAACTACTTTCTAATGGAAATGATAATGAAACTTTAATTATAACTGTGCTGCTCGGTTCCCTGAGCGTACACATCCCATTAGATGGTTTCAGCTAAGATAGTGGCATCTTTCAAGTTAATTTCCAAGCATGTTAAAAAAAAAGAAAAAAGAAAAAAAAGAAGAGATGCTATTACCTGTGACGTTACAACTGTTGGTAATTTTTCTGGGTTCATGGAAATTTCGTTGGCATTAATCAGGGATGTGACCAGAGAGTAATGTAGTTACTTGGGTTGTAGAATTGAACAGAAATATTTGCATGAGCCAGAAGCATGTTTTTGGATGAAGTTTTGTATTTTTAGGTKGTAAGGAATTTTTCAGTACAGCAGAAGGGCTTGCACAGATCATTGTTTGGGCAGCATGCAATCCAGGTTTTATTYGGGTGATTAAGCATATTGTTCCCATGTGACCAGTAAAGGAAAAATACRGTGTAGTCTTTCCTCACTTATATCTGCATCATCATCTGATGCAATAATTTTGCAAAAAAAGGTTGTTTAACATATTTTTAATGGATGAGCTGTTCCATTAGCTTCAGTTTCAGGCTCTGTGGGTGGAACCAGCCTTCATTGCAACCCAGAAGCGTGCAGCTGGAACTAGACTGCATTAACCTGTTTATGAAGATTATTTTTAGGGCAAATACAACCCCCCAGCTCCTTTCTGCGTGAGAAAGTGGGCAATTTAATGGTTTGTGGATTAAATACAGAACATTGTGTGTCTCTGGTGATAAATAACAATTGGGATAATTCTGATAAATAATAATTGGGATAATTCCAGGTGATGTAATGTAATTTTTCCTGGCACAAAGGGCTTGTGCTCAGCTGGGGTGTCTCCTCGTGGCACCTTCTCCTTGGGGGTTTGGGTGCTGCAGGGCTGTGATCGTGGGGGCAAGAGACACAGACAGGTCTGGGGAGGRATTCTTCTCCTCAGCCTCAGCACTTTGGGGTGTAACCAGCTCAGGAAACGTGGGCAGCAATGATAAACAGCTCTCAGACAGACAGCTCAGTGCTCTGGGGCTGGGATGCAAACAGGCAGGGCAGCCCAAGGCACTGTCTGCTCCCAGCATGTCTGTCCAGGGTGGAGGATGGCAGAGTCYRGGCTTTAGAACCCAAGCCTTTGTCYTTTCCTAGGCTGACTTGAAAAAGAATAATAATAATAATAAAAAAAAGATRCACTCGTTCTGATCCTGCTGGCTAAGAGGGACAGGAGAGGCCTTTGCAGCATTACAACTCTGGAAAGTTTGAGGTTTTTCCCTGTTGATTTTTGAAAAAGGGAAGAAAAAAGGCAGCCACTCCAGTGCAGGAAAGTGTAAGAAAGGATGATGTTCTTGGTTTAAAATACCCCCAGAAAGCAATTACTCTTCTTGTGGGAAGTGCAGGATTCCTGGGTATTTCTTAAGCCTGTCCTGCAGGTACAAATGTGCCTTTTAAAGTTTAACCTGCTCTGTGAATCCTGCTGGGAACTCYGTTTTCTCTCCTTGGCTTTGTTGCTGTATCTCCTGCTCGTCCATGCTGGCAATGCTGGATTGCAGTAAAGTTGACATTCCAACTCGGAGTAAAGCCTTCCTCCCTGTGCCACACAAGGGGCTCGCTTTTCAGAGATGAGGTTAGCACCTTCAGCCCCAGCAGAGTTAATGATTATCATATCCCAAATGCAGAGCTAGAGGGGTGAGCGTGGTGCTGGGAGGAGAAGATGCTGGAGGGATGTGCTGTCTCTGACATGACAGAATAGAGGAGCTGTGAGCTCAGGRTGGATCTGCTGCTCAGTGCCCACAGGAACCTTGGTGTGCCTTGGAATGCTTTCCTTCTGCTTTCATTGCTGGTTTTTTATCCCAGCCATTCATTTGTATCAGGTGCTGGGATTGGGAGAAGCAAGGGAATGTAATTCAGCCAAAATTCCTCGCTCTGGGGTCAGGCCTTGGCTTCTTGCTGCTAAGCAAAGTGACAGAGGAGTTAGCACTCAAGCTGTGGGCAGTCCATGCACAATGGATTTTCTGTCTGCACCATCTCAGGAGTGTGGGGTTTTGCCATCTCTGCTGTTCCTCTGTGCAMACACCAGGAATTTGGGGAGAAGGGGCTGCTGCAGACTCACARTGGGTGCAAAGTGGATTGGCACACACCAGGTTCCTTCTCATATTGCTCATGCAGAGCCAAACCGGGACAGGAACGATGTCTAAACAACACCAGGAGTGTCCAGAAAGGAGAGACTTTGAATCAGAGAGGTGCTCAGAAGGGAGGAGATGCAAATTCCCCCTGCCTSTATAGGGGAAGTTGGTGCAGCAGGGACTGCCCCTTGCACCCAGGGCAGCCTGGAGCTCTGCCGTGGGCATGGGGGCAGCCAGATGGGGATGGGGCAGAAGATGGAGCACTCCCAGGAGAGCTGGTGGCCAGCTCTGTGGGCTCTCAGGGCCCTCGAGCCTCCCCTGTCACTCTTGCAGAGATGTCCCTTCACCCCGGGATGGTGGGGATGTGGTGGGGTTAAAAGTTAAAATCCTTTGCTCCACCATCATGCAGGCTCTCCTCTGGGAACAGAGACTGATCCAGAATGAGAGCACTTTGTTATTTTATATGTATTGGAGGATTTRTCATTTAATAATTCTGTCCTTAACGTGGTGCTGTTCATCTCTATCCRTGATCTCTGGATTTCAAATGAACATGCCCTTCGGAGTCAAATTTACATGGAAATTCTTACAGGTCTGAGGGGAAGTGCACTTTTTGTCTGCAGTTTGACTTTCTACTCCAGAAACTTCTTTCAAAAACCAATCTGTACATTTCCAGTAAAAAACTTACTACCATGGCAGATGAATTTTGTTTTAAAATAGATTTTAAGCTTTAGGATGGAGTCAGCCCAAGATTTTTAAGGTCTCAATACCTGATGTTTTTATACTAAGCTCACATTTAGACATTTACCACTYCAAACTTTCCCCTATGCCCTGTCCTGCCCCACAAAAGGGCAACAGCATTAAAAATGCCTTGGCACCAGCAACCTTCATCCTCTTCAGGGAACAGCCTGSAACACAGAAAATCTCTGCGAAACAAAGTGCACCTTTTATTCTATAACCTCTAAATTGCAATTTGGAAAACAAACAGCTTCTTTTCTGGCTCCCTAAAGCTACTGTGAAGAGAGATGCACTTTGTCTTACCAAGGCATCTAATGTTATCTACAGCATTCGTGTTTTCAATTGCAATGATAGTCTGGGATTAGTGCAGAAGAATTCCAGCCTAAAGGTTATGGAGTCAGCAGGGCAAACCCCCCAGCTTTCCATGGAGACTGATTTCAGGAGTACTGTGAAAGTAAAACCTGATGACCTGAAAGGGCAACCACATTACAACACAGGCAGAACCAAGATTTTGCATTAAAAGTGTGTATTGGTGCACAAACAGATAAAAATAACCAAAGCCTCTTCATTTGAGGGCTTGCAGAGGAATAATATCTTTCTAAGGTATGCTTTTATAAGCGTTAAACAGTTTTTGGCTCCTGAGATAATCACAAAGTCCAAAAAACGCAGGTAGAAAATTGCCTTTTTCTGGGAAAGAGCACTGTTAATATTGAAATCATTAAAGCAGCCAAACTGTGTGAAGGGCATCTTTGTTCCCCTTTGGCACATCATGACTTCACTTGGATCAATGCGAGCTACGTCTGCACGCTTTTCTTTGTCTAAACCAGCTTTGATAAAGTCAATTACACAAATTTCTCCAAGCTCCTTCAGTGGTAAGGATGTGTGCACTGGGCTGGTCATTGGCAACCTGTCCTTACCCACATGACCTTTATGATGAAGAAATATGATGTAGAAGTGAGATTTTTAGGTGAAGAAATAGCATTCAGATCTCAGTGGATCAGCAGAAGGATGTGGCTGTGAGTTGCTGCCTGTCACCGCTGGGTTTATTCCAGGAGCTACCTGCTCCTGCTTCACCCCTTGTGAACAGGAGGTCCATGCAGAAAGGATTGATGGCTGCAGGGATTTTTTTCTGTGATTTTGGGCTGAGCAGGCTGGGCCCAGCCAGGTTTGGCAGCCCAGGGCAGGAGGGGAGATGTCAGGGGCTGCTGTTTGCTGGGAGCAGCAGCAGGGAAGAGGGAGATGAGTCTGTAACGGGGCTCAAAAAATCACAAAACCCAAGAGGAGGTTCAGCTTGGTTTTAGCCTCCTCCTTGAGCTGTTGACTGTTCATTTCCCTCCTGAATTCCTGTCCCCAGCAGGATCAGGGTGCCTCCTGTCCTGGTGGCTGCTCCTTTCCCTCCCACTGCCCTGGGCAGAGCAGAGAGGGCAGGAAGGACACAGGAGACACAAAAAACACTCTGGCACGCACASAGAGTAAATCAGGGTGTTAAACAAAAACCTCTGCTCTCAGCTGGCTAATGTTTCAAAGGGAAACATTTCAAACACTGCGAGAGATTGTGCAGTTAGCCRGTGATGCAATTACATGGCTGTAAGCTGTAGAAACTCTTTCAATGTGGCACATTTTAAACCTTTCAGAGGTAGTGCTTTGATTTTTAATTTTACGCTGTTGGCAGGCAATCAGGGTCTTTAATAGTATGGGGGCCAGAGGGAAAATGTTTCAAAACAGCAAGGATCTTATCATAGTGTGCAATTAATGAATAATTATTAAAAACCAGAAATAGCTGGAAGAGCAGGCAAGAGCTGGCAATGCAATTCTGTGGTTTCAGGCCTATAATGAAATCTCAAGAGAGGGAAGTATGATATGCAGCTTTGTGCAATTAAAGCWGGGATTTTTTCCCCTCTAGTTGAAAGATCAGTGATCTTGAAAAATACACCTGCCACTTGGSTTTGTTTTCCAGTCTTTTAATTGTTGTGGTAAAGCATTAACATATAATAAATATGGAGACAWTCTTCTCTTCTGCAAACTATGGAATTTTGGGTTTCTTTCTTTTAAACAGTAAGATTTTGATTATTTTTAAAGAAAATGTTTGAAAAGAGGCCTGTCAGCACAGTCTGAATGTGTTAGCCATGGGAAAGGGCTGCAGTAAAGCTCTGCCACTGCTCTGGCTGTTTTTTGTCCAGAAAGACAGCAGAGATGGGAAGGGAAGATTCCACGTGCACATCCCTGTCAGTTTGATGCTCTGCCACAGGACAATGCTTCTCTGTGATGCTGAGGAAATTTCTTAACACCTGTGGTATCTTCCTGTTTCAAATCCATTTTAAAAAACCAATGAAAAGGTGCAGCTATCCCTCTACGCTACCACTGATCTCGCTTTTCTAATCAGAAGTGAACTTAGAGTTGGCAATTCACTTGAGGAGCACAGGACCTTCCTTCTTGGAAGAGGGAACAACTGCTTTGCTTTTAGAGCAGCACAACAAATCTCACAGTTAAATGTGYCACACTCATGTTTTGGCACTGGAATCCATCAGCCTGTGGCACAGCAAGAGGGCTCTGCCATGCAGGCTGGAAGGTGCATTTGCTTGAGCAGCCTTTTTGGAGCAGTGAACCGCATTTACTCACTGCTGTTTCATTATATGTGAATTAAATGCAGGAAAAGTGATTTACAGAGATCAGGCACTCTCTGAGTGGRGTTTTTCCATTCGCTGTGAGCTGGAACAGCTGGAATGGTGTGAATGTGTGTGTGTGAGAGTGTGTCTGTGCTTCCTGCTGCTCCCACCCTGTGTCCCTGTCCCCGGTGTCACCYGGCGGGATTGGCACACTGTGGGAGTGGAAGGTGCAGCATCCTCCTGTGCCTCACTGCTGGTGACAAAAACAGCCTGTGAACAGCTCTGAGCCATGCTGAGAGAGGGGAAAAGCTCTCTTGGTTCCTTGGAAGGCGTTCTGGCCTGAGCACACGTTTGCATATTTATTTAGGCACTTTGATTGCCACAGAGCGTGGCAGCTCTAAAGAACTCCACGAGCTGGGAAGTGCTTCTGGAGAAACAATCAGATTTCCCAGACACTGGAAAAAGAGTGGCACTCTGTCAGGGTGGACACCAAGCTGGCAGGTGGAGGCAAGTGACATCTGGCACAAATGAGAGGTGGCATTTTCTTGAAATGGTTTCTACGAGGCAGAAGTCAATCCTCAGCACTGCGCCTGCTTTCTTTGTGCTGCTGTTTTTCCTGGCCTCAGGATTTTATTCTGCTGAAGTTTTTTCCCAACTCTGATGCTCCCTCATTTCTCCAGGATGTTGGTAATTGGTGTAAGTGTGTGCTGGATTGTGAGAGACCCCCAGCCCCCTGTCCTGGCTGGGGACAGGAGCTTCCTGGAGATGTGGGACAGGGGATCCTCACTGAGCTTTGCCAGCGGTGCAGGAAACTGCTCTGAATGGACAGCTGCAGATATTAGAAAAATGTCCTTATTTTGGGCAGAGATTTTGCAGTCGCTGTCCCTATTCCCAGGCAGGGTGGGTGGGTGCAGGAGGGTTCCAGCAGTGTTGGGTGCCCGTGGGTGCTGAGGTACGAACGGGAGCTGCGAGTGCTCCTGTCTGCACAAAACACTGGTTTTGGGAACAGTCCCCACAGTGCCAGCAGCTCCTCATCCCAGCAAATGCTCYGAGTGCTTTTATTCCTGAAACAACTTCCTAAAGCAGTAGGTGTTTTTGCTCCTCCTCCCTTTAAAGCATGGAGGCAGAGTGTGCAGCAGAGGAGTTTGTTATGGTGTTGTATCCGCTCTCAGCTCCTGCCATCACTGGAGAATCTTCCCGGATCTGCTGTAATTCCCAGCTCTCCAAACTCCAAGGGGCTCTTGGCTAAAGCTCTCTCCATTTTGAGACCATCGTTTGCAGCTTATCACTTGATTTATCTCAAATTTCCAGGTGGGGCACTGACGGTAAACTATCACTGTAAATCACTAATTCAAGCTGAGTGAGTGAGCAGTGCACAGTTTGCATATTTCAATATCACTTAATTAGAAAAAAAAAAAATCCCTTGTTCTGTACAAATGTACAACACAAATCCTTTCTCTTAGTGCTTCAGATGGGTAAAATGTTCTTTTGAGTCCCACATGTCTAACGCTGCTGCTCATCTTGTTACAACAGACTTTTAATTTTGTCCCTGGGACCAGATTGGGAAGAAGCTTTTTTCAAAGCCCAACCCAGTATGTGTTTCAGTCTGCGAAAGAATCCCTGCCTGCTGCTGGCACATACAGCAGCACTGACACCTCTTAACCCAGCTTTGAGCCTGCTGACCACACTTATTTATTTTTTAATTAAGAAGAGCCTTTTGTCCTCCATAATTGTGTACCAGCCCCTTTATGTCCCAGTAGTCCTAGAGGAGGTTGAGCTGTGTGTCTTCCCTAAAGGTGTTCTCATCTGACTCTTGTTCAAAATCTCCTTCCAACTGTAAATTGTGCTTTTGCATGACTAGATCTTCTCTTATACCCATCCCTGCTTTCCTCAAGCCAACAGAATCATTTACTGGATCAGTGGGARCAGCATTTTCTTGTGGCATGCTGTTTTGAAAAAAAGAAGAGATTCTTGATRTGATCACTGCCTTCAGCCCTCCTCTCTCACCACCCCTTTTTCCATTACCCTTTACGCTCCTGCTGCACTGCTGGATKCACACATCCAGCACTTGCATCGTGYCCCTCCCTCAGCTCTTCATCTTGGCAGCCTAAATTGCTCCAGCAACCTCATAATTTTGAGCTGCAATCATTTTGCTCCAGTAGCTTATGGCARTGCACAAACCCTTTCTTTTCAGCTGAGGCTCCTGGTGTACTGATCTCAAAACAACTCTGGAGCTCAGRGGTTTGGGAGGAGCCAGGTGCACCAAAAGGCAGATTAAAAATTAAAGCTGGGAGAGGGAATGTCCCTCTTAAGACACCATCCAATGTTTTTGTTTTTTTTCTTTCAGCACTAGCCAGTTGCTATTTAAACACAAAGTTATAAAACTGCTACCCTGTTATAAAAATAAATATCCTTTAGGAAAACAAACTAACCAACAAACAAACAATAACACAATCTTTTAATTTATTGGTGTGATTATTTTTCCCCCAAACATGATTTCTAGCAGGCCTTTCTAGTGTGGCTAAAAAAAATTGCATTGTACATAGGATTTTCTTGTTCAGTTCAATTTGCTAAATTTTCATTTAGTTTCAAAGAGGTTCATTTTGTTGAGGCTTCATTTTGTTCAGACTAGCAACTCAAGAGGTTTCCTGTAGCTTAGAGAGATTGCTTTTGAATTGGTACATTATTCAGCCATGAATTGTTTCTTTAGTATATGAGCAGCTGAGTGGGGCTTTTATTACAAATATGAATTTCAGTGTGGAACAACTACTATTTTTGCCAAATAAAGAATGCAAAATTAAGCACAGGTCTTCCAACTATGCTGAGATGTTTTTCCACACTGTGTGCATTGGGTATTTTTTTTAAGTACTCAGCAAAAAACTCCTATGGGGCGTGGTAATATGATTGACTGCAAACAGGGTTTTAAAAATAATACAATTCCATGTAGAAATGTGGCTACAGCAATAAGAACTGAAACCATTTTCCTATTATCTGGAGATGCAAGTAAGTACATTTTGGTCTTTGTGATCAGCTACTAATTAAACAGGCTTTCAGCTGCATTCAGCACCTGATCCTGTTGAGAAGTTCCAAGTGAGTGTRGCAGGATTTCTGCAATCACTGAGGTAATGAGGTGGCTCAGGGTAGCAGAGCAAGTGCAGTCCCAGTGTTACTCACCAGCCTTTTAAAATATGGTTTTCCTCCGTGTTGTTTCTTCTTGTTTACCAGTGTACATGATTGCTTGTACCCACCTGGAATTATTTTCCATCTCTGCAGGATTTTTTTGTCCAATAAATTAACTTGAGTATGTGGAAAGCAGTATGAGAGAAGTGCCTGGGCTTTGAAGAGGCTCTCTCTGGATTTAGGGAGATGCTCTGAGTGGAATATTCTTGTAGCAAATCAGGTGATGTTATTTACTTGGTGCTTGGGGTAAATTAGAGKCCCTGGTGTGTTCCAGCTGCTTTTGTAAAGGGATGGAGGATCCCATCAGTGCCCCAGGGCAGATCTCTTGCTCTGTTTTGCTCCATCAGCCTTCAAAGGTGCAGTCACCAAGAGTTTTCCCTGAATTCAAAGACAGGAGTCAGGGTTTGGAAGGGTCCTTCCCCCCACCACCCAGCTGCCCAGGGATCATTGGAGCACCAAATCCTGGCTCTTGGCTCTCTGACTTTGAGAAGGGTCCATTTTTGCTCTGATATTGTAGGAAAGAGCTGCTTGTCCTTTGTGGTGTGCCTTACTGGACAGAGAAGTCTATTGCCACATGGGAAGATGATTTAGGCTTTTTGGTTTAATCTCTTGAATATTTTAAGTAAAATTAGCTCTATTACCTCTTGGGGGTTAGAGTTTCACTCATTAGGAGGTAGAAACCTTACAAAGTTCAAAAGAAAGTATTTGAAAATCTCTTCCCATGATGTCTGAGTAAAAAAAACTTATTTCAAAGGAAGAGACCATTCAGGAAAGAGGACAAGAAATGGAAGTCCAGTGGATATAGCTGTGTTAACAGGGGCAGAACAGCTTCTTAATTACATAGCAATGTCAGAAGCAATAGGATTATCTATTTCTGTCATGGTCTGGGTCAAACTGAAGACCAACAGTTGAWCTTAAAGTGCTATATAAATGCATAGAAAAGTTCCCAAATGCTTATAATCGCCCTCTCRGTTGCTCTGAGTTCTGATATTTAATGATCTTCTTTCTCTCTTTCACAGTCATATTTTTATTATATGTGAAAGGGTTATTGTAAAAGTCTCTTCACAGTGGTCCTGTGTGCCCACAGTTGGAACCATCTGCATGGGGCTGGAGGAAGAAACACAGAGYAGATTTAGGGTATTCCAGAAAACACCATATTTATCACCAGATTCCAGAATTCACATTAAAAATGGCAAAATGGAATACATTGCTACATCTTGATTTTTCGTCTTCATTTTTTTTATGGGATTTCTTCCAAAAAGCACAGTTTTGTTTCTGTATTTTCTCTAAGAGAGGGAGAGAGCAAACTRTTTGGGTACTTGGAGCTCAAACCTAATTAACTTTCTCAAGTCCGCAGTAATATCTTATAGCTCTTAGTGTTTCTTGGAAAGGTGCTACAAAAGATAGAGAGAGCTGCATGCTCCAATTCCACCTGGAATAYTCGGTTAGCTGTGGATTCACCTCAAGGAGCTAAAAGCCCAGCAGAGCATACCCTGTGCAGCTTGGATAAAGAAAGGAGCACCCACTGGTTTTTCCCAAAGTTAAAAATTATTGTAAGGGAGATTATTTCAAATAAATGATATMCACCAAAATGAGCCGATATCTTTTGCTGTAACTGAGATAAAAGGCTGAGATTGTGTTTGAGGAGGAGAGGAAGAAGCACTGCCTGACATGAGCTGTGAGCTGCCCACCTGAGACTTTTTGAAGGTCCTTGTCAGCTTCTGGAAGCAAAGTGCAAATATCACAGCACAGACAGAGGCTCCCAAACCAAATGGTGTCCGTGTGCTGGGCAAATCCATGCCCAGGTGTTCACCTCRTTGCCATTTGCAGAGCACATTCTCYTAACCTGGTACGGGAGACTGAGTTAGACTGCTGCCARGGCTGTGGTGAGGGGGAAGAATGATCTTTATCTCGTGTGTATATTCCTTGAGAAAGGAGGTTTYGACAGGTTGGCACTCATTACAATTCTCTGGACAGCTCCAAGATGTAAATAAAAGGAGATTCAGGTGTTAGCAGAGAAGAGACTTTGCTACAATCAAAATACTACAGCTCCCTGAATAACCTCCTCGGAGGGAAGCTGCAAACAAGCCCTGTTTGCCTGGGACATTTTTCTTAGAGCGATTTCAAAGAGCTTTTACCCAGGGGTTTGATCCAAATAATCAAAGGTTAGGCCTAATTTAGAAAATAAAGCTGCCTCGTTGCTTAGCATTTGCTCAATGTTTCCCCCGTTAAMATGAGAGCCAGGACACAATTCAGAGAGCCAGACTGGAATTCTGCCTTCGTTCACCTGCAGGGTTGGGAGATGGCTGGATCCCAGATTCCTCCTCTCCTCTCCCTTCCTAAAGATAACTGTCTGCCCCCCTGAAACACCTCATTCCCCACCCTGCTGCAGGTTTTGRTGGTTACATTTCTCAGGGACAGAGGAAAATAAAGAAGTTTCAGCCTCATCCAGTGGTGCCGCAGCTGCTTTGTGAATTTCTGCTCTGCCATTCCCTGGCTCCAGCTTCCTGTTGCAGCTTTGGGTTGGTGGAATTTGGATAACTACACATAATTTTGATGGCAATTTGCTTTGGTTTCTCTTCTCACTTAGGCTGCTGAACATAAACTCCAATTGCATTTGTTTTTTAAAGCAGCTGGCAAGCGTGATCGTGCTGCCATTTGTGCATCAATAATTCCGCTTTCATCTCAATTGCTAAAACACAGCAAGATTTCTTCGTCTGCAGGTTTTTCGTACAAAAATCTGACTTGTGTATTGATAAYACATCTCTCACTTAGGAAGAGCTTTGCTGATCCCCCCATGATCATCACTTCCACATAACATATAGTTAAAGCTTGTCTTTCTGGCAGGGCTCACAAGTATCTCATGTATCTGCCGAGCTAATACAGTGTCGTTCTGTATTTGTATTCTGCAGCTGATTGTTCAACGATTTCTCCCTCTGAATTGCAATAGATGAGCTGTTTAATGTTGCAACGGCTCATTTTGTAATGTAAAAACAAAAAAAACCAAACCACTCTCAATCCCAAATTGTGTTTGCTAGTTAGAATGCAGAATTTAAATGAGATTTATATGGAAGATGTATTTTTTCCCATTGTTTCGCCAATGCAGAAGGAAAACAGGTCTTCAGTCTTTCTAAAAGAAAATCAAAGCAASCGTGGTAAGAATTTGTTTTGCAAGGAAGAATAATCAATAAAAACTAAACCTCTTCCCTTCTACACATTTCAGTCCATATTAGTGACTTTTAAAAATACTTCCTTAATTCAGAAATAACAATTTCCAATAAGCATGCCTTTCCTGACAGCTGGAATGTTAAAATTCCTAGAAATGAGTACTTTAAAATAGATAGATTTTATCCAGTATGTCTTCTGCTGCTGAGTCTAGAATATTTCCACACCATTCTTGATYTTCTTTTCGCCAAAGTAGCCCTGTTTTTAAAGGGGTTTTGATGTTTTACTGGAGAATTGTGCTCATGATTGGCAATGAATGGCTCAAAAACAAAATGCTGGATTTTGTCTTTTATTGACAAACTGCACGAGATGGGCACCTGAATGAGCAGTCAGCCCTTGCTTCAAATGCCAAGTTGGTATTTATCGTGCACTCATGACTGTTTACCCACCTCTGTGAGGGAAGGCACCCAAGAGGACAAGGGAGCACAGGAAATCACAACTTTAATCGCTGTTTCACACGTCTGCTGACGTTCAGCAACAATTCTCCTGTCATGAAACCTTCCTGAGTGTTTTTAGGTCTTTTCTAGCGTTTGTACCGTGAAACGACAGCATTTAAAAATATTTGAGAAGCAAAACTTGACCCTGCTAGGAACTGAAGATAATTGTCAGACATTTTAAATTGCTAAGAAGAAAAACTGTTAACACTGGTGTCCTCACTAATTATGTTCTGCATATCTGTGTTCCCCTGGCAACTTCTGGTGCCTCTGGTACCACTCTAACTRATGGCTGTGGGCTGTTAAAGGATGGTGTGAAACAAAAATAGCTCATTCTTCTGAAGAGCAATGCTTTGCCATTGCTTGTGGAGAAGCGTGTGGTGGGATCCCCCTAAGCTGTTAAGTTTTAATGTTGTGGAGTCAGAAAAGATTTTGCTGAATGGAGCAAACCTTTGGGTGATGCTGGTTTTTCATAGGATTGTGGGTGAGGTTTTGTGTCCCTTCTTTGGCTCGGTGACACCACACCTGATCAGAACATCTGAGACTCCAGTTTGGTCTCAGGGATCTCACAACACCCTGAAGGGTATGTGAGGCAGGGGACTGTAGTCCCACCCAAGCCAGAAGAGGCACATTTTGGATTCTGCAGCATCTGCTGGGCCTCAGCAATGATTCACGTAGCCTCCTATGAAATGAAATGCCAAAAGCAGCAGCAGGTGATTTCCTGATGCTGTGGGGCAAATTCTTGTGTGAAATTCTTCTTCATCTGCCTGACAACTCTGGTTATCTACAGGAGTTTGAAATAAAATAAAAAAATAATCTCCCTGTGTTGTCACTGCCCCACACTCGAACACATTGCTGTTTTGAGCAGAGAATGGCCACGCAAGGAATTCGTGCATCCCTTTAACATTGGGGATTTAGGGACACTCTTAATGGTGGCTTTAGTTGGAAGAAAGACAACTTTATGTGCAACAGAACAGCAATATATTTATTAAAACCATGCAGRTTTGGTTCATTTATTGCCCCAGGAGCAGCTTGTTTTTCCTCAGTGCCTTTCATTCATGGCACAGTTCAGGGGACAGTGATGTCCTGACACCACAGCGTGCCCTCTAATGACCCATGGCCTCTCTGCACAGCACCTCTGGAGCTGGGAGGAGCATAAGGAGCATGAGATGGACCCAAATGCCTGGGAAGGCTCTGGGAATTGCTGGTCCATTGRTTTTTTGCTGGAAGCTGCTGACAGGATCGGATGCACACGGAGCTGGTTTTCAGCCACCTGTCCCAGGCCATATGCTTGATCCTTCCAGCAATATTTACACCCATAACTAGTTTGGTGCTGGCTTCTGTTCAGGTCAAACCCATTCTGAGAAGGGCTGGGGGGGTCTTTGCCAGAGCCTCTTGGAGATTTTCCTGCCTGGGAAAAATATTGCCTGGGAAAAATTTTGCTGGTGGCAAAAATGCTGTCTTTCTCCCTCCCTTGCCCCTGGTTTCCCTGCAGAGGCAGTAGCAGAGGTTGTGCAGTCATGAAAAAAACTCCTGTTCTTTGAGAAACCTGTACACAGAAGCCAGCCCAGATCCAGGGTCAGGGCCCAAAGGGAGCCTGAGGATCTCCCTGGGGTTCAAAAAACCAAAGGGGAAATCCCTGGGAGACAGACTGGCCAGATTATTTCCTTTTTCCCTTACAGAGAAGCATTTCTGAGAGGCAAATCCGCGATTCTGAAAGTTGAGGGTAAAAAGAAGAGAATTGCTGAATAATTTGAGCTTACTGAAAATGCATGTAGCAATGCATGTATCGACTTGTTTCAGTGAATATCAAAATTTATTGTCCCTTGAACTAAATATTGACATGGACAAAGCAATATCAATATTTATCTCTTGGGTTAATACATTTTATATTCGCCTCAACATACATCAATATGTGCCTATTATTACTATAATGTTTGTCCTTCAGCAGAAGAAACTTGCATGTGGTGGAGAGGGGCATGGGAGAAGTTCATATTAGTATTCTTTTCCTGTTTTTAATCTTCATCAGGAGTTTATCCTGCCCGTGGAGCACAGTGCAGCCCTCATTCAAGCAAAACCCTCACTGATGGCTGTGGCACTGTGCACTGAATGCAGATTGAGAGGTGGGGTTTTGGGAAATGGGAGATTAATGGTCATGAATACACCCCAAAGGGCAGTGAAACCTCCCCTTCTGTCTGTCTGGCAGCCTTGGTGGTGTTTCCTGCAGTGACTCTGTCACCAAGAGCTGTGTCACTGCCAGGGCAGAGTGTGGGACATGAGGGATGAGGTTTTGGTCTGAGATCTGGCTGTGAATCAAAAAGGATGCTGCTGGTGCTGGACAGGACACACAGGGAGATGTGATGGGAACCCTGGGGCAGGCTCAYCCCACTCCTGTGTGACGTGTGGCACTGTCTCTGTGCCAGCTGCAGCTGCACTGGTGGCACTCTGGTGCCAGGGAAAGCCCAGCAGCCTGCTGGGGCCTTCTGCACTCGTGTGTGGGCAAACAGAGTGTGGCCACTTCTCTGTGTCTGGAAGATTATCCCTCTGATCTGTCCCATTGCCTTTTAATTTTAGATCTTAGAGGCCAAGGCAGAGGTTYCCTACAGAGATGATGAGGACAGGCTGCCCAAAAAGGATGCAGGCATGACAACACTGAGTATCACAGGACTAATTTAGGATATACAAAGRACTTTTAGGCCATGATTTATGCCATACAGACCTTTTTATGTGGAGATACCAGCTCTGGCAGAAACGTTGCAATTGCCACAGAAGCCTTGAGGAGACACCACAGCTCTGTGGATCTTGCTTTTAGATTTCCTGACCTTGAACCCAAGGGAGACCATGGGGGAGGCAGTGATGAGATTGGGAGCAGAACTAAAAACTGTGTTCCTGTCTCCCACACTCTGCACACCCTCCTGCTCATCTACAGCTCGTTGCTGTTGGTCAGAGATGGAGATGGGGTCGAGCCACTTTTCGGACAGTGGCTGACACCAGACACTCACCAGGAGCTCTTAAAAGCTGCCAAGAATCTGAAGTTCTTGGATCTGAAATTCTACCCAGCTGCTCCAGGACCAGAGAAACCACTGCAAACTCTTAGCTGCYAGAAGGAGATCCAGCAGGAGATTTTTGAGACTGGAGAGCAGAGGAGCAGAGGACAGTGTCAGACAGTGGGGAGGGACAGCAGCATTCGGGTGTCACTCTGCCTTGCCTCCTTTGCTGCATTTCAAACCAGACTTGCAGCAAGGAAAGAAGCAGCAGCTTGCAAACTGACATTTCAGTGGCAATTGCCAGGAGACAGCAAACATATGGCAGTGACTCCTCGCATGCAGGGAGCTGCAGCAGCCCAGGCACCGAGCAGCTGCAGATGCTGGGAACTGCTGATCTGCACTTGGGAAGGGTGAACCAGTGAGTGGAGTGCATTTCATGCCTTGACTCTTCTTAGAAGCTACAAAGACAATRAACTCACGTATTATGTCCTTATTTCGAGCAGAAAGCAAGATTTTCATCCTCATTAAAATAATAAATGCAACACAAACACAGGCCAAAACCCCACCTCCTSAAACGTTCTGAATTAGTACTTCAGCCTTCACTTTTTTCTTCTCCTGAGTTAGTAGTGGCTGATATTAAGACCACTGAGGCCCTGATTAGTGAGAAGGTATCTTAGCTCAAGTTTTCAAAGATGTTTTTAGCAGAATCCAACAGGGACCAAGTGATTTCCTCATGATTAGCACTGCTTTATGATGGTAAACTTAATAATTAAAGGCGGTCTCATTTTCCCCTTTTGGGACTTCTTGGCCCTTCTGATGCACTGTTTGAAGACTTTGTGACTAAGCATTAGTGTCGTGTTGTGCCTTTGTACATGAAAGTGAAATGAACACTAAAAAAAAGCTGTTCCTGTGGACTCACAGCTCAGTAACCGTATGCTTCTATTCCACTGGCAGTTGCCATTTAAATGTCAGTTTACAAGCAGATGCCGAGAGCCCGCCTTTGTGTCATTAACTGGATCACAGAGAAGCAGTTCTGAGGTCTAACCCTGCTTTGGGCTGGCTGGGACAGAGCAGCAGCAGAGTGTGGCACAGCTTGGCCCAGCAGGATTGGGGTTAAGGGCACAGACCAAGGGTTGTGCACCTGAGGTCACCAACAGCCCCAGCTAAGGGGCTGTGGCAGCCAAAGGAAACCTGTTCTTGGCACTGTCTGGTGGCAGTGATGATCTTGTTGATGATTTCAGGCTTTTTGGGATGGCTGGCAGTGGCCAGGATAGAGGCAAAACATTGGGTTATAAAAGGAGACAGATTTAAGTGCTCAGGTGCAGATAAAAAAAAAAAAAGACAAAAATCAATTCAACAGAAGAACAAGGGGAAGGGTGGAGAAGGAAGCTCTCTGCACTCTACCAGACATCTGCATGTATTTAAAATCCTTCCCAATAAAGTTTATAATGAATTTAATTCAGTCCCCTATGGCCCAGAGGAATGTTCTGAGTAATAAAAAAGTATTGCTAAGGGACAAATGACTGCCAAACTCCTATCCTCTGCCAGCAATGAATATTTATACTGTTGGCACTTAAGTGCGAGGTTTATTCTGCTACATAAATGATCCTTTGTCACATATTAAGAATTAATACTGTGAGATTGACTTTTGAGMAGTTAGAATAATGATCCCCAAATTTAAAGTGTTGTTGAATTTGTATGCTTTATTAGTAAAGAGGTTTGAGCTGGGTTTTTTTTTTTCAGATTAAAATAATAGTTGAATGTGGTAATTCCTATTTTGGGGTAAACTGTTTTGTAGCTGGYTTATGGTTTAGCTTTTTAATGCCATTTTAGTCAAGGATCTTTTCCTTTCTTTGTTTTGTTTTTAACCTTGGAATATCTAAATTGATGTTAAATGAATTCCAAGCTCCTGCCCTTACTTAAAGGTTGAGATGTACTCACTTATAGAAGATAGCACAAGGGCTTCTGCTGGCATTTTCTAATGCACTTTGGATGATTAAACCGGAACATTTCAAATGTGAGCTGGAAATCTCAAGCACCAATGATGGAGGTTGCAGAACCACAGCATTACTTTGTTTATAAACATCCTTATTCCATGCAAGAGAAATCTCTGCTCAGTGTCACTTCAGTGCAGCGGTCAGGAAAACAGGGGGTGCAAAAACAGAGCTACTGATTTTTTTCACTTTAATCAGGAGTTGGATAGGAGCTGAAATGTGAAGAGTGATTTCTATCAGGCAGCGAGCTCAAGGAAAAATACATCAGTGCTGGTGCAAGAGGCACTGTGGTTTAGMTTCAGTCTGGTAAAGGCTGTTTGAGCACCTCTTGGCACGTCACAGCTCAACACAAACTCCTCGAGTGTCCAACTCTGAACTGACAGCAGCAGTGCTGAGCATTGAGGCTCCTCTGCTGTGCTTCCGTTTGCTCCGTGCTGCCGTGCCAAGTGGGAAAGTTGGAAAAAATATTGTGAGTCTGTCAGCATGTTTATTTGCATGGTGCATCTCCTTTGAGTCAACAAGCATCTTTCCAAAGTGTAAAAATGAACAATTAGTCATCTCCAGAAAACAACAGTTTCACAGACGTCTCCTCCCACCCCCCAAAAGACAAACCTCACTGCGCCGCACCAGGGCACGAGCAGCTCATTTTTCACTCTCTGTACACACTACCAAATATTCAGTTTTCCAGAATAAAAGTGTCCAAAGAACATAAGGGGGTATCTTAAGTGCTTGGCAGTTTGAATTAAAAAGAAAGGTCAATGCCAAGGAATTCAGATAGAATCAAAAAAGTATCTGACATCTCAGAGCTCTGCAATTGGGCTTTAAAAYTGAATGCATGCATTGTTTGCTCACAGTTTTTCACAGCAGCATTCATAATTTACGAAACTATTAATCAGTGTGATGAAGAGTCCCGTTTCTAACCAAGAACAAAAAAAAAAAATGCAACAATACAACTTATTTTCTTTTCACTTGAAAGAGGTCTTCTGGTAAAATTTGACAAGAATTCCACTGATTTGGGCTTCTGAACTTGGCGTTGAAGTTGCACCAGAGAAAAAGCCCCAATGATGCAACAGAATCCTTGCACTGCCTTTTTGTAAGGCTCATCACAAGTCATTGGCCAGGGGGCCTTATTTTCTTTTGGCCCATGCCAGCACTGCTACCCCATATTTGTTATGCTAACAGCAGGAAAAAAAGCACTGAAAGCCACAAAACCCTGCAGGATTATTACAAAATTCAAATCAACTTTTGACAGAGGCCTGGCAGGTACTGAAAGTGAGGCAAAGTGCCAGGGAAAAGCAGGGCAGCAAAGGGGCAGGGAGGGCACTGTGGGATGAGAGCAGACAGTGGCTGAGYTGGGGTGGGAAAGAACTGAAAATGGCCAAGATAATGCATTAATTCCTGGTCTCCAACAGCCCTCAAGGGCTTTAAATCCAGTGTTGTAGGTTTAAGACAGCTGCTTCCCCACCCCAGCAAAGTTATCGTGACATGAAGTGATTACAGAAGCAAGGGATCCAAAGGACAGCTTTTATTTGGTAGCTCGTTCAGGAAGATAATAAATTTGATGAAGTAATTATCCCTTTCATGAAAAAAAAGAAAAAAATTTAAAAAAGGCATTTCATACCTTGTCTTTACTTGGGGGTACCGGTGAAGAGAACTTGGACATACCCAGGTGGAGCTCTGGCAGTTCCAAAGTCATGAAAAATCTTTCTTCTATTTTCTGGCTCCCTCCCCTGCTTACACTCATGTCTTCCCGCGAGTGAAGTACCATTTTCCTGGCTTCAGAAACGCGTGTGAGCTATTTCAGAAAGGCATTGCTGCAGACCTGCTCGGTGGGGGCAGCCTGGCTCTGTCTAGAGGGGCAAGGATTAAACAGCTGCCGTGCTGCTGCCGAGAGCAGAGGTCAGGCACTGAGCAAGGTGAACAACACAGAGCGAGAGCTGCCCTGCCAGGACAAATTCTGCTCCTCCAAGGCTCGAGTGAGGCACGGTCACTGCAGAAAGAGAAGCGGAGAGGGGACAGGAAAAGTGCGSTGTGCCAGCGCTGCTCGGGGGTGCAGGAGGGACTCTGCGTACCGGGGATGTCACACGAGGGGCCGGGATGGATGTGCAGCACTGACACGCAGGAGGAGCAGCAGAGGATGCCTGAGGAGCAGGCTGTGTGCTCCTGCTCCATCTCCTCCTCTGGAACAGCCAGCTCCAGTCCCCAACACGTTCCTGCAGGGCTCTCCTGCTCTGGCATCACCCTGCAGAACGCGCTCCACACAGGCGGGATTTTCACACATCCAACACTTCAGCCACCCCTTTTTAATGCCGTTAGTGATGCAGCGACATGTATTTATATTTACATATAAATACAAAATGGTCAGATACCACGGTTTTTTAAAGCATAATTTACAATCTGAAACTGCTTACACTTTCAGGACTAGGCTTGGGTTTTTCTYGTTTACATTCATAATTTAATTCCACTGGAATTTGGTTTTTAAGAAAGCCCAACACGTCTTAATTACCATAAAAAGATCCATACACATTTTACTTAAAAATAGCTTCTGTAAGAGGAAATCTACCAAAAATAACACGAAATATATTATTATGCATACATTTTCTTTTTTTTCTTTTTGTAAAGTACAAACAAACAAGAATCTGATCTCTTCKGGGTATTGCCTGATCTAATATGGCTATAGGTTCTATTTATTTTGTTTGTTTTTCAAAGTAAAGGGAAAGACGGAAGAAATGTAAGAGCCAAAATAAAAGTGCATTATTTTTTCCAAAGAGACAGATGATCAGAGAAAGAACACCTGGAAAACWAATAAATGACAACAGGTACAAAGAAACACCATCCGAGCACTATGCGGTGTTTTGTCTGAGCATGTGCTGCAATGACCTTGTAACAGTTATTAAAAACAACAAACAAAAAAAAATGCCACCGGCAGAAAAAGCTGTCAAGCAAAACACTGAGAAATTGGTACCATTTCCTAACAAGTAAGTGCAGAACTGACAGTATTTTATGTGTCTTGYCCCACGTACGCAGACCTCTCTGTTGCTCTTTCTGCCCGCAGGGCTGATCATCGCCACTCTGGCCGTTTGCTGGATGCCCAACCAGGTGCAGAGGATCATGGCTGCTGCCAAACCCAAGCAGGACTGGACCGTGCCCTACTTCAAAGCCTACATCACCCTCCTTCCCATCGCCGACATCTTCTTCTACCTCAGCTCGGTGGTGAACCCGCTGCTGTACAACATCTCCTCTCAGCAGTTCCGCCGCGTGTTCCTGCAGGTGCTGCGCTGCCGCCTCTCGCTGCAGCACGCCAACAGGGAGAGGTTCCTCCGCAACAACCAGAGCTCCGCGGCCAGGAGCACCCGCTCCCTGCGCCCGCTGCTCTTCATGTCCTCCAGGCGCGGTTCTTCCRCCAAGGGCAACGCCAAAGTTCTCCTGAGCACCTTCCAGAAGGAGCCCACGCCCGGCTGCAGCACACAGGAACCGGGTCCTGCASCACCAGATCCCAGCCTGGATTCAGTGCCCGTCGAGAATGGCTCAGAGCCCCATCCCGTCGCACAGAACGGCCTTTGTGAACATCAAGTATGACTTGGTAAGGCAAAGTTAATGCTTAGCAAGGAGCTCAAAAATGTGGAAATCAAAATGACCGAGGAAAGTGACTGCATCGCAAAAGGAGTAACACAGATGGACTCGTTTCCAGTTATGCAAAAAGAACAGGAGTTCTGTATCCTGCTGGGATTTTTAAGTGCACACTGGAAATTCAATCTGCTAGCTGAACTCATTAGCTGACAAAAATATCAGCCGCTCTTCTCCACACGATGACTGAACTTCCCTCGCTGTTGACAGGGATTTGGAAACAAACAGAAAATAATTGCAGCGTCTTTGAAGAAAGGATGATGCAGGACAAATTGTGTCAGGGCGAAAAAAAAAACAAACCAAAAAAAACCAACCCGACAGCAAACTTGCTTGAAGTTTAGCAATACAAAAACAACAGAGCGAATTTAAGAAGCAGAAGAGTGGTTATCACGTGTGGCCTGGGCACCACACCAGAATTSCCCCTCTTCTTGGGCCGGGGTCCGTTGCAGAGCGGAGTGTTGCAGCAGCTGATGCAGACTGAGTTCACCTTGCCCGGMGAGCAGAAGGACTGGTAGCCAGCAGAGGCGATCAGACACGCKGCCGACGAGGCGCACGACTTGCGGTACATGATCCCTGTGACACACAACAAGGGTTAGTCCATCTGAAGGAAACATTTTACAGCAACATTCACGCTCCTAAACCCCGTTTGCATCCCCAGAGTGATGCTGGTGCTCAGAGCAGACCCCTCAGCAGGGACAGGACACACAGCCCTGCACTGCAGGAGCACCACYGTCACTCTGCTTCGGATTTCTCTCCAGTTTGATTCTGGTTGGAACCAAAAATATTACAGACGTCATTTGCATAATGTATATCAAATGATGCATTTTATAACTGGAATTCTTCATCTTTCAGAATAAAMTGTTTGAATAGTTATAACTGAAATGCAATTAGTGAGAAAATTAGTTTTGTTTCTATTGCTGAACATGTCTGAGTTCAGGTGTCTAAGTAATTACAGCTTTCCATGCCCCTAATTTGTCTTTTGAGAATTTTTTTTTTGTTTTCTTGTTCCTTTGCCACACACAGACAAGTAACCAAGAGTAAAAAGAGGATGATTATGAGCAAAACTTTCATCCTCCTCCCTCCCCTTTTTTTTAAAGAAGAACTAGAAGTACTTTTACAGGTAATCTCAGTTCTTGCTCATCTTTGATGCTTAATACCCTCAATAACAAAAATTTCCATTTCTATAGAAGTGTCTTTCTTAAGTTGAAAGTCTTCCCTTTTTGACTGTAATTTAAATTAACTTTAATTAATAAGCTAATTTATAATTTCTCAAATTGTTTTTAACCGAAAAAAGAACATTCTGATGCACATAGCTATTATTTTAACATGGATTATAAAGGCTTTAAAATACACAGTCGTATTTTCTTCTGTCACACTGGAAAATGGTTATGGAGTTCCTCCTTCCATTACTCCAGAACTTACCTGCAGGTGATACAGTAGAAATTGTGTCTTAGAAAAACATACACACAATAGAAATAGATAATGGAGGTTTGCTTGTAGTTACAAAAAGTGGTAGGGATATTCCTAAGGATGATAAAATCACTTTCCCTTTTGAACATGGGATTTTCAGGAAGTTTTGGGATTTCTTTTTTTTCCCTCCTGAAAGCAAGGGAACAGGTTTCCCTTGGAGAATGGTGCCTCTGCATCCTGTGGCATGGTCCCAGAATGTTTTGGAATGCACAGTGGATGAGACTTTTTTTGGAGGGAGGTGGGAATACGACCCACAGCTACTGGATGTGCGGGACCTGCAGATACTTGTTCAGTCCCCAGGCACTTAATAACCACTACAGCACCTCCATGGTCCAGGAGRAACCTCTGGAAAATGGCATCAGCCACTGCACCTCTGAGTGCTGTGAGAGCAGCAGAACACCCTTTGTTTGGGCTGYGCTCAGAAAGAAGGATTTCCTGTCTTCAGAGACTTTTAATTAAAGCAATTCTTTCATACTGTCACAACACTGCTGCCATCCCAACAATGCAGGGGTTTCCTTGTTCTGTGYTCTCCCTCTGCAAATCTCAACTCTGAAGCATGTTTTTAGGCTATCTATCTCGTTAAACTTATGAAAAGAAGCCCTCAAGTGAGTGGTAAATCTTCCTCTGTCTCCAGTGATTTTCAATCAATCAACACAGCAGGCAGAGCCTTTTCTCAGGAAGGAAGAGGAGCTGTGGGCTGTTCTCTCTGTAACAGCAATGGCACACAGATCAAGCAACASAATCTTTATCACCACAGTTTGCAAAAAGAAGGGATCTCTGTCTCTGCTGACAAACCACCGCTGTCAAGGAGCCTCAGTGGTGCTGCCACTGATCGGCTTTACAATACCCAAATCTCAGCTGATATTCCCCAAATAGACCTGGAGCTTTGTCCATGTTCCTCATGCAGTCTTCCCAGAGCAGTATGACCCTTCCCACAGCTATAATTAATGTTTTTCCTTCCCCTTCCCACTTGAGAAAGGACTCCTGTATTCAATTAGACCAGGCACAGTGACTGTTCTCTGCTCCCCAATCCCATATCTCCCCATCATGTGTTATTTCTCTGAGCTACAAACACCCACCAAACTCAGCCATTCCCCATGAACAGCAGTGAATTTGACTTTCCCATCTAAGATCAACCCTCTAAAAAGCTTTTGACCCTGGCAAACTTCCTATTCCCATTATTTTCTAGACTGCTCTCTTCCTGCCGTTTCCTTTTCACAGGTTTTCTGCAAAGCCCTGCTCACAATTTGAACCAGTGATTTATTAGTTTGGGACCCTGAAATATCGCAATTTCCACTTCTAACATAGATTAGGAGACTGGAATTGTTCAGTGCTGTGAACAATTAGGTGATGCCCTCTGAAGCATGATTTTCACCAGGCAACTCTAGGAAACCTCTGCTGCAAAATAAYCAGAGTCCTGCAGCTTAACTCCATGTGTTTACAACAGCTCTGTTCTCCAGGATCAATTCCACAGAACAATCCTTAGCACCTTTTGAAATCAAAACACAGTATTGCTGCACAGTGACTGAAGTTTCACTATTCAAACTGTCATGAACAGATGGACCATGTTCATACCTAACCAGGGAGAATAATCTGACTTGTGGCAAAGCCCCTCTGTAAAGCTTCTCCAGTGGCTTTTCTGTAAATGTCTTACAAGAAATTCCATGCCCAAATGATTGTTTATTCCCATTGCCTGCTATTGTAATCTAAATTGTTACAAGATTTTTTTTACCTTAAAGAAGTCAGCATTTCCATCAGGTTTTTAATGGCTCCTTGGCTAATGATAAATTTCTTTTCCTTTAAGTACAATAGATGCTCTTGATCTCACAAACCAGCTGCTATCCCACTAAATGCTTTTTACAAAGCATCAGGYATGAACCAAACTTGAGCAGCACAGAAAGGCTGTGCTCTCTCTGTAGCTCTGAGGTCCTGACAGGAAAACACAATGCMAACAGGAACAGAAGCTGGAAAAAGAGGGAGTTTTAGCACCACAGSAGTGACATTTTTAAAACACCTGCGCCGTGACTTCACTTACTCTTAAAGCTTCTTCCTATCACAATTGTGGTAGGAAATAAAATAATACAACTGACTTCCATAATTTGATGGCAGGGACACCATCTCCTCACTCCAGGAAACAGGAAAATGGGCCCCAGGAAGCACAGCTCACCCCTGGATTACATCCATGGATCTCTCCTCAAACTCCTCCACTGCAGCACTGCTGAGCCAGTTCCAGAATGATTCCCGAGATCTCCCTGAATGATTTGCCACCAGCAGGCTGAGCTGCAGACAGCTCTTCAAAGTGGTTATCTGCCTCATAAGACTCATACCACAGACATAACTGCTAATTACTGGGTATTCTTGCCTGAGCAATCAGCTTGATACATTCATTAACATATCACCCAGAAAAATAATTGCAAACCTTTCTGGAAGCTTTGCTCCTGCCTCACATTGTTCTGTGTCGCTGGTTAGGCAAGGAGACAACACATTTTATTYACACTCGACTTTTACTGGGATGGGKTCATTCCCAGYTACCCTCYCTCAACAACYGACACCARTGATCAATYTGCATATTTAYCACTGCTCAATTAGTGTATTTACTGCCCAATTACYTGATGGATGAGTGCAGAGTAATTGGTCTTTTTTCACGGATTCAGCAGACCCCCAGCAGCAGTTTGGGTACTATAAAATGTTTTACTGTGAAGCACCTACTACTGATCAGATCATTTTCTTTCATTTTGGTTTCAAGGTTTGAGGGATGCAGTTCAAATCTTTCAAAAAGAGAGGGGAGTATGAATAAGAGATATTTGCATGTGTGATAACATGCTAATATCCCACACCCTCTCCTGTCACATATATCTRCTACAACTATGTTTGTTTTCAGGGTTTTTTAAAGCAGATTTGGGCTTAAATTTGGCATCAAAATTTTATTCCTAGACTAAGCAACCTGCACATTGTTAAACCTCTCTCTGCCCCACAGCTCATCRTATATTTAGACAGTGCCAAGGCCCAAACTACTATTTCTGCCTTATTCCTTGTGATGAAGGAATGGGTGTAAATCTTAAACCTTTTCTATAGTTCCTGTTTGCAATATTTATTTTCTCACCTAGATCCACTCTAGTCCTGTGTATCTGCACCCTGGTATTGTCTTGGCCACATGCAGGTGTACTCTGCCTTGACTGCAACAAACAATTCAAGCAACAATTTATTCAAACCCAAAAGTGTTCTTCTCTCTTCCCTGTCTGCACAGCCCAGTGCATTTCTCTGGAATAACAGCTTAACTTGTTATTGTTACTAGGACAACCAAAAAAGGTGACATCACACCTACTTCTTGCACTGTGTTTATGCAGAAGGCACCAGAAGTTCCAAGGTTTTTCTCTTACTGATTGAAAAGGATCTCAGCAGACACCTCTGATTCTTCTGTTCCAGGAGGCACACACAAAAGATGCTGTGTAAGCATGACTCTCCAACTTTTAAGAGCCAACCACAATCCAAGCAGTGTGCAACATCAGTTTGCACCTGTACTCTCTCAAGGGTGTCCTTCAGCAAAATTCACAGAGGGTCTCTGAAGCCAAAATAGGCAACSAGGATATCACCCCCGAGATCAGTGACCTCATTTCTAAAAAAAGTCACCTTGCAATGACCCAGCTACTCTGAAACTGCTGTCWGCAATGGCACAGCTCAGCAGGAATCCACAGCCCTCTCCTTCATTCCAGGACCTCAAAACTCTCCCCTCTTAGTCAAGTGGACACTTGCTTTGACCAGGACTAAGTTTTCCATGCTCTCTCATCTCGTGGGCTGTGACTGACACTCGACTTTTTTTAAAGAAAGCTTTTTCTACACCATTTTGCCCATAACCAATTTCGCAGGCACAAAGTCAATCTTGTGCAGTCCATTCCACAAACAGCACTTTAGTGACATCCCCTGCACATGCTCAGAGTAAACCTGCTCCATAAATCTCCTGGAGCACAGAAGGTAATCTGTGTCCAACTAGGGCCCAGCAACAAAGCATCCTTGAGCCTTTTCAAGACTGGACCAGGGGCTGGAGGAAAATGAGGAGCTGTAGAAAAGTTTTGAATCTTAAAGTAAATAACTGAGAAAGGCAGCAGGCAGATGAAGAGAAGTTGAGGTGCACATTTACCATTTGGACAGAATTTCCACTCAACTCTTCTAGGCTGGGTGTTTAAATCTTGCCCATCTCTTCTAAGCAAAAGGTGGGAAATTGGCCAACAGTGGACAATTCATATTGAAGCACACAGAACTCAGGAGAAAGCCCCCCAAATTTGTCCTAGCTCTTGCATTAGCATGATTTGTACAGGATCTGATTTAGGTGTTCTCTTAATGTTGTTGCTCATAAAGTTKAGGACTGTGCTTATGTACGATTACTTCTTTCTTTTAATATCCTGCATAGCTCCAACTATCTTATGCCACCAAAACCTTCAGTTTTCTGGTCTTGGTGAAGCTGCAAGTTTTCCCTCTCACTTTGCAAAGACTCCATATCTGCTCTGCCTAGCCACACTTGCTTTGTGATTTCATTCATAGATGTTGTTCTTCACTTTTTGCCCTAAACTGTCACTACCTTACCCTGCACTCGGACAAAATTCAGCACGCAGCAGGTCTTACAAAATCTATTTTCTGATGCCAAAAAATAAGGTGAAAATTTATACTACATGAAGAACTATTTATCCTACTACAAGARCAACATATAAACATCCCTTTCTAAGGAACATAAAAAAAAGTGACTATTTCTGGATTTTACTGTATCAGGAATATTCAAAGTTGGGTTCATACTATACACAAATAGGTTTGTAAATTATGATTTTTCATTTCCATATTAGGTTTTTATGCCCATATTTTTATGGCTTCAGTGGTTTTGCTGTGATAATTGTCTGTTCCTCAGCTGGTACCTGTTCACATACATCATACAGTGACAGACTCTGRGGTCCTGTTGTGATTTGCTGCTTTCCAGAGAAAGTGATTATAAATATTTTATTTAATAACGTCCTAAATATCTTAGAAGGTGACTGAATATTGAAAAGCAATCAATCATTCTTCTGACACTGCACTTCCCCAAACAATTGTCATTTTAATCATGTCATGTTTTTGTGGGTTTAAAATATGAATTAAGCTTCCTCAACACACAGCCTATCAGCTATGGCTATAAATAACATTGTTACAAAATAAAAAAAAAAACCAACAAAAAAACCCCAAAATCCCAAACAATTTAAGCAAGTGTAAAATAGAGTAATATCCAACCATGTGTCTCACTTCACACWAACTCCTTACCCTTGTGAACTCCAGACATGAAGATTAGGAGACAAGTGGTTTAAGTAATTTGTACCTTGACAYAAATTTTATCATGAAATTCTCTAATCACCTTGTAAACAGCTACTTRAACACTGTGAGCTGCCATGATGGGTGTTTTCCAGACAAAAATAAAAACCAAGGCAGTAAAAGTATGTGACTGAAAATCTATTGCAAAGCTATGCACACACTTCCTGATTTTTAATCTTGTGTTTTAGGACCGCAGTATTTCATCCTGATCCTCCCTTTGATGCATTCTGTAGACAAGATAAAAGCATATTCATGCCATTAGGCTCTTACAGAGTATACAATTCCATTAAAAATAAAAGAAACGCCAAAAATGGAAATTAAACACCCCCCACCAAATCCTACCTGGTTGACTWAGCATATTTTCATCATAATTTTCTATGAAAAAATAGTATCATACAAATCCTCCAAACATTTGGCACTTCTTAAAAGTTGTACATTTTTTTTCAGAACCTAGCAGGAAGTTTTTGACAATGAAAGTCTGGCCTCCTCRCTCTCCTTCTGACCCTGACGTGACACTTTGCAGAAATTAAATCAGCTCAGGAGAAAACTGGACAATTGTCAACTGAGAGAGGACAAGGGTTTAGATTACCCTGATATCTTTTTTGTAAGTTGTGCCTTCTAATTCTGGTACTGGAAATGTGACTCAAAACGGTGCTGTTCACAACAAAAACCATCACAAAATAGTCACTGCTTGCAAAGCTGAAGCACAGCATTAAAAGRCTTGAAAATGCATAAGCTGAGAAAGTGAAGTACAACTGCTAATGGTGGTGATATTAAATCATTTTTAAAGCCATGGGAGGCTACAAATGAGAGGTCAAAGCTCAGCTTTCACCTGCATGTCTAATTATTTTGTTTCCTACTGTTCTTACTCGTTTCCCTGCTCACTAATGTGGACATACAGTCAAGCACTAAAATGTACAATTATCCCAACAAAGCTGGCTCAGAGCCTTCCATCCTCTCCTCTAACCTGATGCAAAGATATCAAAATCTAAATGTCCTTTGCCATCGAGACCTAAATATACTTGATCTTGTAGAGAGAGGGGTGAACTTGGACTCAATTTTCAGAATCCTGTAGGACCTGTAGGACAATCCTCAGGTGCTGAGATTAAGGGAAGCCACCCCTTTGCAAATCTTAAAATGCCATATACCTTGCAAAAATTCACATAAATAATTTTATATGTGAATAGTTTTACTGCATTCTTAATTAATGTCCTTACCAATTTCAGTGGAGTGGCTCAGATGCTGGCACTTGCATGCCAGAACTTTGGAAATTCATTCTGCTTTTATATCTTTAGCTATTTTCATGCTCAGAGTTTTAGAACCTGTTCAGCTGAAGAGTAGGACCTTCCTGGGTTTTATGTGACTTTTCCCAGTTTCAAGACTGTCCAAGATTGGCCAAACTGAGTTTATCAAGTTTTCCAAAGAAACCATCCAGACTTCAAAGGAAAAATGGAAATGACAACAGTTTGGAATAATTAAAGCTTGCTTGCCAATTTTGATAAGGTCACTGGGAGCTAAGATGAGTGTCAGGGTCAGGCTTCAAGAAGGTTTGGAAACACAAACTCATTTGTGTGTGAAATGCAATAGGAAACTCTTAAGGGAGGTTTAAACCCACGAGGCTGTGGGCACTGTATCATCACAAAATTCATTTGTATATCTTTCATACAAGCCTGAGAAATAAAATAACATAAAAAGCTATTGTCCATGTCCTGYGAAAAATGAAATTCGCTGGACCAGATACCCCATCTTCCTGAAAATAATGCAGCCTTCATCATTTTTGCACTTGGATCTTTGTCATGACTTTCAAGTCATAAACTGCTTGAACTGTTAAGTCCATGGCTGCTTTTTTTATATTGAAAGGCAGCCAGAACAGGAGATGCTGTGCACTGTCATAATTTCTCCTTAGCTGACACACTTAGGTCAGTTCATTCCATAAGTGCCTGGAAGTTTTCTGAGAAAGCCAAAGATTGGAAAGAATTTACAAGTAAGGAAATGGCTTTGACATTTGAGAGAAAGTGTTTCTGAATGGTAATATATCCACAGCTCCAAGTTTTCAGCTCCAAATTATCAACATCCATTGTAAGCTCTTTAATCAACATTAAAAGAGAACAGTGTTCCCAATATTGATATAATGTCTTCATTTTGTTGGGCACCTGGTAGATGTTATAGGTACCAACTGTCCCATGCAGAATTTTTATTAATTTTTTAATATTGTCRATAAAGATTTATGTTGTCATGCTTTGCTTTGATAAAAACAAACAAACAAACAAGCCCAAACAAATTCTGTTATGTTGATATGCTTTGACCAAAAAAGTATAGGAAAAAATAAAAATCCACCAACTCAGTGGATGTGTTTTGTTGTTTCTAAATGGATACTAAGGATACAGAAACTTCCTATAAAATTTTAATACCTGTAGTGATTCTGGCAACATTAAACTTTGTTTGCTGTTTTAATCACCTTGTCAATAAAAATACACCAGAGCATAATTTCCCTTGGATACAAGCATGCAATTAATATTAGTACTAATGGGCTCTACACATGAACACAGGAAAAAGAAGATGCTTCTGTAATCCTTGACAGCCACACATGGAGCAGCTCAATCATGACAAAACCAAGTAACAATCAGAGGTGGAGAATTCACCACAGCCCAACTCATCACACAACAGAACCACTGATGAAACAAATGACTGGAAAACCAATTCTGGAAAGAGTTCAAAGACATAGATGAAGTTCTAATTCAACACTGAGATGGTGCTGCTGCTCATGGTGCTCCCATGCACTGCTTCTAGGCACACAATCAGCAATTGCTTTAACTACACTGCAGAGTTGTATACTATGTAAATACATTACAAGGGACATGGTAAACCAAACAAATAAGCAAAGTTTCTTGTTTAAGACTAACAGAATAATTGGATAGTTTCCCAATTTGCTTGCAAAGGAAAACTCTTGGTATTTTAAAGTATTGGCATTGCTACTGTGACAATTTTTTTTTCTTTGCAAAAGTTAGAACAGACGGGGTATTGTTCAAAACATGCACGTGGGCAGGTTTACTCACAGACAGCTCCAAGAAATTCAGACTGGCTACCTCCCTGGGCTGACTGTCTCATCCTTCCTGCTTTACTCCTCTCTGTGGTATTCACATTGCGAGTTTCATRCTGCCTTAAGTAGGTTTTAGATCAGCCTTTATGCTCACATAGCTCTTCCCTTCAGTAAAAGGCAAAACTATCATTATACCAGTATGTTTTCTATGATATATAATATGTACAAAACAAACACACATTATATACCCATCCATGTATCAACAAAGGTGTTTCATTTGATCCCAGGATACTGTGGGATTTCTTTGTTCCCATATATATTCAAAAATGAAGGAGCACTGACATTTCTAATTTAAAAGTCCATAGACTGGAAAGAGAGGCAAGTGGGAGCAGGGAATCYGCCATGGGTATTTCCACAAGGTATCTGCAAGTAGAATTATTGTAAGAACTCTGATCCTTTGTCAAACATTCAATTTACAGTTTTCAAACACCTGCTTATCCAGCTGAAGAATRCACTAGAAACTTATCCTTTACATTAATTTCTGTGGGATAAAAATTTTCTTGGTAGTGTCTTGAGTGCCACTTTCCATTCTCATCACTCCTCCCTCTAAAGGAAGGCTTTTTAGTTTTTTTTAAGATTTAATTAACAACATTTATTGAACAAATTAGTTTGTGAGATTCTTTATCACAGGAAAAATACTGTCTTGTCCTGTATGTCCCACTTGGAACAGAATGCTCACAAACATAAAACCTTTTCTAGCAAAATTTTTAAATACAACTGAGCTTGAAGTGAGAAAAATACTTTGCCATTTACTTCTCAGTTCTAAATTCACTTTAGGCTGTCCAAAGGAACAAATTTCTACCTGATACAACAAGCAGCTGAGATCAGATGCCTGATGATCTAAYTCAAAACAAAAGTTACTAACACCTGCTTTCTTAGCTGCTCACATCAGAGGCTGCCATAGGAACAGCCACGTTTTGAGCTCTGGGTTAGGAACGTGCCTGTGCTGCTGTTATTTCTCACCTGGAGCTGAGATAATGTTCTGAGAGAGCCCAGGGACATCTGAAGCACTAATTTTAGAGGAACTGTGGAGGAGTGTTTTGTTTAACTGTGATCAGGCTCAAGGAACTTTTTACAAATGGGAAGAATAATGGGAGTTGTAATTTGCCACCGTGTTGCTTCTACTACAGCGAGTTTAATCCAGAAACAAAGCTGAGCCACAGAACTGCCATGGTACAACTCTGAACACCAACAAAAACACGTGGAAAAGAGTCACCAGCCACATGCTGGGGGCTGTACTGCAGGCACACCCCAGAATGTGAGCCAGTGGGCCCCTGGATTGCAAAACACCAAATTAATGCATCCTGCAGAGGGAGAGCAGCTCCATCAATAGGGTGGTACCCACTCACACCACCAACTTCATCTCAAAATGCTATGTTTAGCTTTTAAATAAGGTTTGAGAGAACTTGCAGCACTTCATTCACTGACACAGCTATGTTTTATTAATGACAAAAATGGGTTAATCTACAAAAATTGAACTCCTTTGACTGTATTTAGTCAAGGGGAAAAAACTTTAATTATGAGGTTGTGCTGTCAAATAAATGCAAATTCACATCTTTCATATTCTGGGTTAGAAGCTCAAACTCGAGTCTATTATAAATTAAAATCAATACTTGAAACATTTCAGTTTTCAGTAATAAGCAACAACTAAAAGATACAGGTTATGAAATATACTTGTAGAAGTAGAATGAATTATTAAATAAAACTTGKGAGAGTAAGGCATTTATATTGCACACATTTAAATATCAATTAAGAAAAAACCAATAAAGGATGATGAACTGAATCATCTCTGTTTTACAACCAACCCTCTCTAAAATTGACTGAGAGTAACAGAGAAACTAAGCTGGCAATGTAAATTTCATTCAATTTGAAATAGGTTAAAAATTCTAATTTATTAACCAGCTGAAATTTACAGTCTCTAAGCTTAAAATTAATAAGAATTACATTTATAGAAATAAATGAAACAGAACAGTGGCACCTGCTATGCACAGCATGCTAGTTACCYCCTAAAGGAAAAAAATCTAAGGATCTGCTCAGAGAAAACAAAACTGCACAGAAAAAAACACCACCAATAAGTTTAAGAGCTCCTTATTTACTTATATTGCGAATCATTTCTTCATAGGAGTAATGCCAAGTTATGAATCAAAGAAAAGATTTCAAATCTGACTTTTTCGTCTATGTTTGCTGCTGCCTGTGGAGCCCTCCAAACCATCACATCCTTTCTAACCTATTGAAAGTACTACAGAAGCTGTAGTGTGCAGATAGCAAAGCCTTCAAGCACTCATTTAGAGATTCTCAGATTTTAAAAGTACCTTGCAAGCCGTAACTATCTTGCATCTCCACCATCCTTTTTGCGTAAACTTGAAATGAAATACTCCAGTAAGAAATAAAATAACTTAAGGGAGATTAATCTTCCTTTAAACATACAGCTTTTTTTCCCCTTTCTGCACTGGAGAGGTTCTAAGTATTTCACAGCAGTCCCAGTGGATGGTGTTAGCCAGGATGAAATAATGTCAGCAGTTCAGCTACTTTTGATGCGTAACAACAATTGTTATTATTTACCCAGGACTGATTACCAGCACACGTGGAGCCAGCYGACTGACAGGCACTTGGAAGAGTTTGCTAAACCCAAGAGCCAGTGCTGCTGCTCAGGATGGATGACTGCACACATTTGCTGGGTACAGAGGCATCCTGGTGCTCCAGCAGGACTTTCTGGGAAAGGAAAGACCGTGGCTTGATCTACACTAACAGGGAAACAGCCCCTGACAGCACAGAGCTCCACACTCCAGAGCTGCAAGGTGGGCAGTCCCAGGGAGCAGCTTCCCCCTAAATCAGGGTTAGAAGAACAGCCCCTGACAGCACAGAGCTCCACGCTCCAGAGCTGCAAGATGGGCAGTCCCAGGGAGCAGCTTCCCCCCAAATCAGGGTTCTGAAGCCCCAGGCTGCCCTGTGCTCCCCAGGCTTGGCACAGGGGGCACGTCCAGGCTGGGACTCACCCGTGAGCTCCTTGTCCATACCATTCCCCACACCCTCACAGCTGCCTGCAGCTGGAGCAGGAGGCTCCAGGAGCTCCAGCTCTCACTAACACCCTTCCTGCCATCCCACACAGCCCCGGAGTCCGTAAGAAAGTTCTTGTCTTCTCATGTAGAAAGCTACAGAGCAACACAGTAGTCTGAGACCTGCCAGTTCTCTCTGAATCTCAAACACCTTCCATGATGCTGAATAAAACCCAGCCATTAATAAACCAGCTCAAAAGACAATAGAGGCAAGTTGCAGAATCACACCTGATTTCCTCTTGGACACGTTGCTGTCCTAATATATTAACTGCAGTAAGGGGAAAAAAAATCTTAGAAAATTGGTGTGRCAAATAAATCCATTTCTGCCCTTCTCTTCCCTCCTAAATTTCCCCCACTTTTTTTTTTTAATCCCCTTCTCCCTTTTGTCTGATGGTTTCTTCAATGAATGAAAGCCAAGATCATTCCACTTCCCTTAAGATGAACCTTCAGAGTATATAAATTGCTTGAGTAAATAAAAGAAAGGAGGGAATTACTAATTTAATGCTCCTCTATCTCTTGGGGRAAAAGCCCATGTAATTAACTGTAATGAGATTAAACTAACTTGTTGTTATTAATTTCCCAGTGCTGGAAAACTATATCAGAGACCCATAAGGCTGTGCATTAACCAGCTTTATCAGCATTTGACTTGCATCCTTCTGTTTTTACACCACTTTTTAGAGAAAAATTAACTTCTTCAAGTTGCAAAGCCACTCAGAAGAATAAGACTTTGAATCTGGTCGCTTTAGGTAGAGACACTAGATTCTTTTGCATCTGAACACCAGGAATGGGTGGAGCCAAAAGCAGCAAATGCTACTTAAACTAAATAAACAGAAAAATAATTATTAAATGCTTACCAAAACTTTTTTCCATTACTTCTTTCTGACACATGTCTTGAACGTTCACTGTGCAATTCACGATGAACTCTGGAGAAGAGCAGTCATTATTTAGCTGGAACTCCTCGCACTGGTAACACTGTATTTGCAAACCCAAACCTGGAACAGACAGAGATTTGCTCAAAATCACAGAATGCATAGATCATCTCATTCCAAGCCCCTGCCATGGGCAGAGACCGTCTACTAGAATGGATTGCTCAACACCCCATCTAACCTGGCATTAAATAATGGCAACAGTATTAAAAAAATCCAAACCAAACAAAAACCAAACACCGAAGAAAACCAAACAACCAGCACGTGCCAGAAATCTTCCTTATCTTTCCCTCTTCGCATTCTGCTGTTCCTAGCTACTCAAGAGCTCAGCCAAAGCATCCCTTTGACAAATATAAAGTAAAACAAGCTGAGACCAAGCGTGGCGGGCTCTGCTGATGCTCCTTTCCGCGGGGCGGCCGCTCCAGCGCTGGAGACGCCGCCGCCAGGAGGCGACGGGCACCGGTACCGGCACCAGCACCGACACCGACACCGGCACAGCCCCGCAGCCGCTGCCCATCGCCCGCCCCGCGGCTGCAGCCTGCCCGCRCCCCGCAGAGAGCAACCCGGCTCGYAGATWCGCTMCGGCTCTTATCTGTGCCGACGGGTTTACTTAGCTGCTAATTAATTACAAATGATTTAATTACTATTTTGCCATGCMCAATTAAAGCGGCGGAGCATCCCTCGCCAGCCTCCTTTATCATGCAAACGAGGCGCTCGTGGTTCGCCAGCAGCGCTCCGCCGGCGGCTCCCGGGGACCCCCGGCCCGTGCCCGCCCTCCGCCGGGAGCGCCCCGCTGTCACCGACCCGCGGACACGGCACCGGGGCTGCGCCTCGCCTCGCCCCAGCGCTGGGGACACCGCAACCACGGCGGGGTGCTCTGTGGGTCGCGGTCAGGACGGGCTCTCCGCTGCCCCGTTCCTTTTAAGCGCCCGGTGGCAGCTCCGTCGAGCGGCTACGAGGGGACGGAGTCTCCCAGCGCTGCGATGGCCGGGGAGCGGCGCGGAGCCCCTTACCTGGCGCCAGGCACAATCCCCAGAAAGTTGCAGCGAGGAGGAAGAGCCGCATCCTCCCGGAGCCGCGGCCGCCGGGCTGGCGTGCAGTCGCGAAGGGGCATCAGAAGCAGAGATGGAGCGGAGGMGCCGCGCACTTGTGCCGCTTCCCCGCCGCCTCCGCTGCGGAGCGGCGCCCCGGGAGCAGGCGGCGGAGCCCGCCCTGCCCAGCTCCGCGCCGCGCTCCAGCCTCGCCGGAGTTGAGCGCTGAGACTGGAAGAAACTGTAGGAGAAGCGAGAGCTGGGGGGCGGCTCCCCCCTCCCTCCCCCAGCACCATGTGATGCCGGCGGAGCGGGGCGGGGATCCCCGCCAGCCGCCCCGCACCTCCCGGGGACGGGCGAAGTTCAGCGAGGGAGGGGAGCCCCCGCACCGCCGGAGCGGCTCCGACCCGCGACCCTCTGCCCGCCGGGGCGGCTCTGTCACATCCCCGCCCTCCTCCTCCTCCGCTCGGGCTGCGGGGCTCGGGCACAGATCCCGTCTCGCCGCTCCCTCTCGTGTCCCCGCCCGCCCGAAGCCCACAGGTGGCAGCCGGAGCGCGTCTGTGGGGACTGGCAGGCCGGGCCCCGCTGCGAGGCGTCGCTCGCCTTCCACAGACGCCCCGCAGCGCCCGCGGCCCCGGGAGCGACTGAGGGGAGGCGCGGCCCCGCCATTCCCTCCTCCCAGCCGTCTAAAAGGGAATTCAAGCGGAGTAAAGCGGAGGGGAAAGGGCGCGGTGGCCGCGTACGTGCTGGAGCGGCGGTCAGAGCCTGCCTCCTCCGCGGACACGGCGGGATGGGCGGGCGGCTCCGGGGCTGGGGAAGCGGGATGAGACGGGTGGAATGGGGCGGCAGGAGCTGGGGTAGGTTGGGATGGGGCAGAATGGGACAGCGAGGAGCCGTCGGGGGTTGGGCAGTGCCCGCCCGTGGCGAGGGAAGGGCAGGGGCAGCCCCGGTGCTGCGCCCACCTTGTCCGTGCTCGGACCGCTGTGTAACCCAGCCCCAGGGAGCGGCTCTTCTCCTCCCCCGATAACCACGTTATTTCCCAGCGATCGTTTCACGGCTCTACTACAAGGAAGAGTTAATTAAGCTTAAATCGCTGTTGACAATCCCAGCGGCACGAATTCCCCGAACGCTGCCTGTCTGTGCGCTGTGTCGGGGCGGGGCAGGCTCGGTGGGTACCCAAGATCCCAACCCCACACACCCAAGCTGTCACAGCATCCCCTTCCCAAAAACCCTCCACAGGCACAGGTAGGCAAGAGAAGTTTTATTTACGAAAGGTGTTTCAATGAAAATTTCTTAAAAGTTGAAAAAGACAATGCAAGTTTACGGCAGAAATKACTTAAAATATAACAAATTGCACAAAATATTAACACTGATCATACAATATTTCAAAGATAACAAGCATGTGCTAAAGAAACTGTAGAGTCTAGAAATACCCCAAATATATCTAGTTTACAATTGCTGTACAAAAAGCAGTTATAAATACTTCACATCTAGAAAAAATACACAGAACCTTTGAAATAGACTTTCCCTTACATATAAACAACCTTTGTAGAAAAAAACAAAAACACCCAATACAGGCCAATCCCCCTGCTCTGAGATATGTTTGAACTAGTATGGGTTAGCACCAACATCTTACTGTAGTGTGTCACAAACAGGAGTTGTTTTGTTTTTTAAAAAATAATGTTAGTGTTTAGAATTTACTTTAGACCAAACAGAGACTAGAAATGATAACACAGTGTGATACATTCATAATTTGATGGGAAATGAGTACAGAGGAGGTTGAAGTTGAAAAGCCATTTTGCAGTCAGAAGTACAGGGTGGCTTATGTGGTACTGATTCCTACAAGACTCCTGTTTGTGTCAGCAGTGAATTGCTTTGACCCTGATCTYTCAAACAGTTATGTGCATGATTGATGAAGCCAATGCCAGCAGTATCAGGCCTTTTAATCTATTCATTTTCTTGCCATGTCAAAAGTCAAAACCCTTCTGAAATAAGACACCTGTTGTGAAGTTGTAATAAGTGAAATGYGTGTTTCCCTAGAATACCTGTATGGAATTGCACTAAAAGTAAAAAATAAAATATGTTTTCTAAAAGGAAGTCCATGAAAGTTTATTAGAGACAAACTGGCAGGCTCAGGTTTGTGGYAATGCAGTGTTTCTACAGACAGTTTTAAGACTAGAACAATTATAACTCTTTTTAAAAAAATCTACTAGCTTTTCTTGTTAATATTAACACAAAKTTTTTAAGTTAGTAATCTGCCATTACAGGAGCATAGCACCAATTTAATATTTATTGCTGTCGTGTATCCCTACAAATATATTTTCCCGAGGTATTTACAACTGTACAAATATTCACAAAAGTGCAAAATTAAGACTTTTTTTCTGTGTGTTTGTTGTCTTGGGTGTGTTGAGTCCCACGCACCACCGTGACGCTGCCGAGCCTTATTGCTGTGTGGTGGGAGGTCAGAACACCCTGGTGTGAGCACAGYGAGCCCAAGGGTGGATTTTCAAACACAGTCTCTTTGCCTTCAGCTCCATCCTGTGCCACAGCCCGCTGGGAAGTGTCCCTAAACATCATTGGAGCCTTGGCTGGCACAAGAGGAGAAGCTGTCRTACAGGGAATCGCTCAAGGATTCCAAATTGTCCACATCCTGCCGACCCGAGCTGTTCAAGGAAGCTGCTTCTTTCTTTCCATTTTCTTCCTTTTGTCCTTCAACCTTGTTCAGACAGTTCTTCTCCTTTTCTAATAAAAGTAYGTTATTGCTGTTAAATTTATTGAGAGACTCCAGGGAAATTTTAGATACTCTATTCTGGGAATCTTCTTTTGTTTCTTCAGTTTGCTTCAATTTCTGTAAAAGTGAGGGAAACATTAAAAGCATATTCCTTAAAAAGTTATACTATTCTACACCGTTAATTACCATCCTTCCAAAGTTCACGAAAGGGTGAAAGGAAATAGATAGTTAGATGCTTAAATAACTGTTATGATTAAATAGAACATTAGTGTCCATTTTAGGATAAATCATAACTTCAATGATTCTGCTGAGATGAAGAGGATTCCATTTATGTAGCACTCCAGTGCTATTAACAGAGTCCTAAGCAGCAGACCCTGGCTTTGCATGTGTTAAACATTTCCAGAATCCTCATAGTAATTTTCATCTTCTCCTTTATGAATACTTCAGGGGATATGTTTAAACAGGTATTTGTTTAAGTAGAGTTTTTTAAAAAAACAAGCGCGGACGAGAAAACAGCATTTTCCATAAATTAAGGATGCAAATGAAACTTGCTGGGGAATAACCTCACAYTTTGCATGTATAAGCCTATTGATTTCCACAGACCCAAACCCTCTCTAATAGACAAGAAAGCAACAAGACAGGAAATTATACTGAACTGGGCCGATCCCCACAGACCAGAATCAATCAGGTATTGGCCAGGCCTTCTCRAGAAGTGGTGTAATTCTGTGGGAACACTGGGCGATGTGTTAGCACTTCATATTAAAAACACACAGTAGGATTGTGCCAGGGTAATTTTATCCCTTTGTTAGCTACCTGTATTTTCAATCAGAGATCTGACCGAGGAATCGTTAGGGAGCTGTGTAGGGAGCAGCTCAATAAAAATGTCCTGCTGTTCATATACAGAGTGTTTCAAAATCTGAGTAACCAGCTCCTCTTACAGATCATATTACCAGAGAAATATGGGACAGCAGTCAACGTTTTACAATCAACATCCAATAACCTCCTGGACAGATAAGAATTCTGAGATATGCCATCAGAGCACAAAGCCATTCCTCATTTTTGGTACTGCCATCAGATGGCAAAGACAGAATCAGTAAATTACTGTAAATTCAAGGTGTCAATATTTTTATTTAGCCAGAAAATGAGATGGCATTTAAAGCACACAGCAGATACAGCTTGGGCAGATGTGTGGATGCTGTGGGTCATTACATGCACAGTTGTAAAGGGTCCTTAGGATTTTCTGAAGAATTCAAGCGTCAAATCAGTCAAATGTTGTGCATGTTGAGCTGCTTCTCCTTGGGAATCTTTGGCTTGAGCAGCACAAATTGTTGCATAGTTCAATTGCTTGTTTTGATGGCTAGTTAGAGAAAAACTGACATGCCAGTCCAATGACAGTTTATGCTCTGATCTTGTCACTTTTCATAAGCTGACAATGCATGGATTAGTTCCCTATTTTTGGAAAATGTTTCAAACAAACTTTAGCCAAGCAACAGGAGATCCTAAAGTCTTACTAAATTAACATTTTCTGGTTTGGTTCATTAATTAATCTTGAGTCTAAAAGGTTTTAGGGAATGTTGAGTTGGATTCTAATTTTAGATGACAGTTAAAACTAAGGTCTTCAATATCTGTAATTAAAATGTTTTCTGAGAGAGAGGAATATAACCCTTGGTAATGGGAATGAACACAAATTTAGGAGTCTACATTAGAAACTTTTCACAATTTCACCTTAAAATGTTTTTCCCTTTGCCCTCATTTAAAACATTGAAAAGTCATTTTGCTTCTCTGTAGGCCAGATGAGAAAATTCTCAGCCATGGCATCAATAACACACGTTAGCACTTTTTGCCTTTCAGAGTGCCAAACYTAAAATACTTTATTGTATGACAGACTAAATGATGTTTCTTTGCCTGTAATTTTCCCAATTCACAGCTTTTCTTTAGATAAATTGAATGTGACTACTTAGCACAGGCCTGGGACTGCAGGACTCAATACTGGAGTTAGTAAGGTCTGTGATAAAACTCTTATTGATTCAAATGGAGCCAATTTCAACTCCTGGGCAGAAGGAGCACAGACACCTGGAGAATTTGCAGGACAGATCATCACAATCAGAGAGGATTTTTTTTAAGCATCACAATCAGAGGARGATTTTGGCTATCCTGCTGGAGGATGGACTTAGACCAAAGGACAGAACAGACTGAATTMATTGGTATATTCTGCATATATGCAGTATCAATAATTTTTTGTACCCTTCAAGCACAGCCTAGACTACAATCCTACTTTAATCACACCCTAGATTCTCATTTATTTTACAGAGTACATTAGAGAAACTGCAGGGAATAAAAGTACTCCACAAATTGTAAGCAAAAGCRTTGAATCAAGTGAAGTTGAACTGAAGCCCATCAGTGAAACCTGTTGGCAAAAGATACACTAAGTAGTGAAGGGCACATCTATATATCAGGGCTTAAAGGAAAAAGTGATTCTAACAGTGGTACCAAAATCTATTACTGAAACAAGAAACAACTCAGACATTAAGTCAGGAAAATTTTTGGACATACAGTTGCCCTTTTTAGTCCAAGTGCCCAGCTAAATCCTTCGGTAAAAAACCCTCMAAMTTTTCCTTTCTTTAAAACATAGAARRACRCTCATGAGCAAAAATAAAGAAAACTTYAAGCAGAGATATTAATGTAAGGCTCTGGATAATCAACAATTCATTTTCTCCCACAATCACACAATTATGTTCATCTGAAGCTGAAAAGTCACTGGTCATTTCTTTAACCTTGCTGTGTGTCAGAACAATTGTTAACCCAAGTTAAGAATTTTTTCTCTAGTTACTATAGATACAATTTGTAAAAAATTACCAAAGGGTGTTTATTCAGATTCTTCCTTAAATAGGTTTCTTATTATTCATGGCAGTCACAAAAGCTGCTAGATGAATCAAAAGGCAAAAGCAAAACAACTATTATTATTAGAATTAGATGGATAAATTGTGTATGTGGCTACGTATTATCTTTGGAGTTTTTTATGCAGATTTGCTGTTGACTGCACCAGAGTCAGAGGTGTAACAAAGAACAGGGTTTAGTCCAAAGATGTTAGCATTGTGTGTTTTAAAGTAATTAGTTCATTAATGCATTTGAGAGTCACACTGATGTGACTCAGCAGCTGTTTCTGTTTGAACATTGGGCGGGTGTGTTTTACATCCATGAGAACTGGGTGGGATTTGGTGAGAAGTGTAGAGAGCACCCAGCCCCTAAAWCATGGGTTCCAGGCAAAGCAAATCTTTCTGCATAGTGAACAGGTGGTTCTATCACCACAGCCAAAAGAAAGACTCCACGATTTTGCTCAGTGCYAAGATGGGACCAACAGTACGTGCTTGCTCTCACGCAGGATTCTTAGGAATAGGTAAAACCATTTCATCCTGAAAGTGTTGGCCTTGCTGCTGACTATTCTCATCTGCCCTGTGAATAAGGTGAGTGCTGCCTTTGGTGTGGACACTAGATGTTTTCCTAAGTTCTAATTTAAGGGAAAAGATAAAAACCACATGTAGTCAGAGATTTTGGTCTACAAGAAAAAGATAATGGAAAAAAAGGAAGAAAAGGCTCAGTGCAAACAAGAACTGTGATTTTCACGGAGCCTCTGTAACAGCTCTGGCCCATCACACTAAAGCAGATCAATGGATAGCTTGTTTTACTTACCCTAAGTGTATTTTTTAATGAAAATCTGTGCTGTTATGGCCTTAGGGTATGGGGAGCATTTGTTGTTCCACTCTGCTGTGTAAGAGGARAGCTTCCCACCTCTGAAGTTTCTTAGCTACCCAGTTTGGGGTGCCCTTCACCATCTGAGAACAGTGCCCACTCGTCAGAAGAGGAGAAACTCTTTCTGACACACACAGACATTCATCACGAGTCACATCACTTTGAAATAAACTCATGAGTCATGAATCAGAATAATGTTTCCTCACTGGAGACATCCTAAAGGGAATAACTAAAAACCCATTAGTGATGTAATAAAATCTGGCATGTCACTTCAAGCACAGCAAATTAGGAAAACAAAACTAGCCTGCAGTTACACTGATACATTATAAATAGGTGTTTTTTTACATTAATACATCAAATTGGGTTTTCTGTAAACTGTAAAAATGAGATGTTATGTGTGGGTAGAATGCCTGTTCAGAGCTGTGTGATCAAGGACCTGGAAGAACTGCAGCCCTTCTGAGTGGCACAAAGACTCCTCAGGTGTGATAGGAGGAGCAGGAAAGGCACAAAGCAGCAGCAAGGAATTTCTTGTTTGTGCTAACACATAGGAGCTCTGATTATCTGGAGGGCAGGCTATGCTTAGAGGGCAGAGCCCAGAATTAGCTATGAACCATTCTGCAGGTTAAATGTATTTTCCAGCTGTCTAAGTTTAGTTAACCAGCACTTTAAAGGGCTCAGAATCTGTTACAAAAAAAAAAAAAAAAAGAATAAAATGAACTTTATTTATGTCTCTCATGCATTGGGCAATTTAGTTCTTAGATTAACACAAAAGCAAGATGGGCATTGCTTCAAGTGAAGTATAAYAGCAAAACACTATTGGGTAAAACCAACAAAATTGCTATGAGAATTAAATATAGATCAACAAAATCAATACTTAATTGTGTAACTCAAGGTCTTTCATTTCAGACCTGATCTGTAATAGAAGATACAAAGTAAGTTCCCTTTTTGTTTTATTTATTTTTTTTTTTAGTTATTGCTCATAACTTTATTGTGAGGGAAAACAATTTTCTAGATTTTTACCTCTTAAAAATTGCTTGTTACTTTGTCTGCATATGCTCAAGGTTAATTTGATCCCACGGAGCCACTATTTCTCACTTTAAATTCAGAGTTCTACCAATTTAGATAGCCTCTAACTCCTGTAACTGCTTTGTATTGATGACACCGTGGGTCTAAGTGGGATGTGCTGCTGCAGCATTACATGGGCTGCYCATTCATAACCTGTTTAGTGGGACAATTTGAGTATGTTCACATCTTGTAGAGCAGCTGCAAGGATACACAGGGCAGTTTTCTGAGCAGAGGTGTACTGCTCTGAGCAGAAGTAACTTCTGACTGAATTCTGCGGTGTCACTTGACTGTCTGCAGCAGAAGGTGCCATGTGAAAAGGGCTGCCCTTCACCTGCTGTCTGTCATCCAGCCAGGACAGAATGCCATGCAGGCTCCCTGTGGAAAGTGAGCAATCTCCAGATCTCATTTAGCATCAGGTGAACAAGCAACACTCYGCAGTTCTGTGTATCTGTACAGCACATCCAGGAAACTACAATGGGGAAAGCTGTAACTGCGTGACCCCTGCTCCATTACAGCTGAGCTAAAAATGTGATGTTTGAACTTCTTTCTCTTTAAAGCATAACTTTAAATAATAAGATAAGCCTTGCTCTCCATTGTACATTGTCAGAAGCTTTTATCTATTGTCTGGATTGACAGTAAAATAATTTATGAAATAATGAATCATTTTTCTTTTTTCGATTTGAGCAGAAATCCCCAAATCATTTTGCTGTAGCAGACAATGACATTTTCAGAGACACACCATCAGATTTTAATGATAAACAATAAGTGCCATTTTCTTTTCTGAGAAAAAGAATGCATTGCTAGGAAGCATTTTTAAGTTCATTAGTCTGTTCAGCCATTGCCTAACGAACAGGTGGCTGAGGAGCTGAGGCTTATGTTTTCTATAGCTTGAATCCTTGTGTGGTTTGGGAGATAAAAGATAGTTTAGTGAGTTGGGCCTTATGCTTTCAAAAGCATAATTTTCATAAAATGATGAGGTGACTCAGTACATTCAGCATTCTAATGCCAAGATTACCATCCTCATACATGAATATTTTCTTGACATGACAAGACTGCTTGACCTGATAAGGTTTATCCCAACTTTCTTTGAACTTTTACATAATTTAATAAACCAGGATGTTGAGGTCTGAGTTCCCAGGCTTTTTCCTTCTGTTCAGTTAGAAACTGTTACAAACATGGTTGTTTTCTCACAGTGTCTCAGAATGGCCATAGGCTGCACCAACCCTGCATGGACAAAGTTTATTTAAAAAGAAATAAGAAAATACAATTCCAAGTGGCAATACCTTGGAAAACKATAACAGTGCTGGTGCTCAGCCAAGTGTGTTGAGGGGATGTATTAAAAAGAAAAGCAATTAAACACCAGCGCTTTCTCCAGAAGGCAAAGCAGAGCCTCACTCTGCTCACATTTGCAGAATCACCAATTTTGCTTCTCACAGAGGGAATCTACCCACTAAAAGCAATGCTTAGTGCAATCAGAAGCTCACCACAAGGCATTAAGGAAGAAATATCCATGGTGAGAAAGGAAGCKGTTACTCAGTTTTTAGAACCTGATGGACTGAAAATGAACAAGAGATGTATAAGATTCACTTTACTTCTCAGAGATCCTTTTAGCCTCACTTGTAGAGGGACCTAAACGGCAATTTTTTTCTGATTTTCTAGTGATTGAAAAAAATTGCAGTGAAGAAAAGTCCTTCTGAAAGGTAAGATTGGTGACAAAGTTATTGAACTTAGCCATTTGAAGGTCAATGCTCTTCCTTGACAGAATTATAGGAAGGGTTATCTTGCCAGTGATAMCCAAATGGTACTGGAACTACGCAGTCGAAATAACATCACTGTTTCAGTCTTCATCAAGCTGTATTTCACCTCACAGAATTTAAATATACAGAGGTTTGTCCTACTGAATGAAAGYAGCTATCCTTACCTTGATGAAAGAATGGCTGATTGTTTCAATAAAGAAGGGGCTTCATAAAAAAGGAGCTCCAATTTCATCTGAGACTAGAGGTTTGGATGATTTTTTTAATTAGGATACTTACACAGAACTGAATCAAAGAGGGAAAAAAAGTATAGTTCAAGAATTTATTTTTTTTTTAATCCAGTACCAAATTCAGTTCTTAAAGAAATAGATTCTCCCATTTGACTGAGGCAAAAATCTCTCTCTCAAACTCGGTAAATGCAGCATTGTACTGATATAACATATAATCTCAYGGACATTTTCAGTAATCAGAGTAATTTTTTCTGTATGGCTGAACTATTCTCAGACTATTTTTCCTGAGTATTAGCTGTGTTCTTACCCATCTTCATSTTCCACCTTTGGCTTTTTTGAATAAGACAATTTATTTTGGTAGTTACAAAGACACTTATCCCCTCTSTCTCTAGTGATGCCTCAGTTCCTGGCCTGTAATGTCTGTATGTCAGTCATCCGGAATACTGGAATTGGAAAAATGGAATCACACTGCAAAAGGTAATTGGAAGTGGGTAACCATTTTCCTCACTAGAAATCCTATCTTTTGTGTACTGGACTAGATTCATAGCCTGTGACCATCCAGCTGACCTGTGGGTAAGAAGACACAAGCAGTAGATAGAGAAYCATGGAATAATAGAACTTTTTAGGTTAGAAAAGACCTTTAAGATCACTGARTYCARCCACTGAAGTAGCAAGATTATGTGGCAGGGTCAAGAGCAAATCAGCAGGATGCCAATAGCACGTAGCAGTAATTCTCCCAGCTATGAAGACTGGCTTGTTTTAATGTTTTGCATTAAGAGGGCTGTGCTGTCTCGGGGAGAGTTCAATGAGCCTGAATCTCTGCTGGAAAACCCACAGAGGAAGGAAAGCAAATGTTCCTTCTTACAAGTTCTCAAAATGATTCACAGAGGTAGTTTAAACAAAAGAATGAGTTCCACAGCAAATTGGGTTGGTTTTTTTTTTTTTTAGCCTCTGAGAAGGAGGGAAATTTGGGAAGAGACAAACAATCTTTCCAGACCCATCAGTTCCCCTCTGTGTGACCACAACACTCGGGTGCTGTGGAGGGAGCCTTCATGTCCTTGGTGAACACACATCAGGACTGAAGCTCTTCCAACTCTCACCAGGACTACAAAGGTCACAATTTTAGAATTTGGAAGCAGGGCCTTCTTAATTCTTAAAAAAAATTCTTAAAAGTCCAAAAACATAGTTTATTTTAGGAGTCTGAAGTTGACATTTCACTTTCCACTACAGATTTAATTAACTCCCTACATATCAGAGATTTTTTACTTCTAACAATTCTAACCAAAACCCACTGCCCTTTCTCTCCCCTCCTGTAACACCTGGCCTATGGAAGGCACTAAAGRAATCCAATGCTCTGCATCTTCCCTAAGTGAGGGTTATGGGCTGGGGCTGGGCAGTCCTGCACTGGTAAATGCTCCTTAAAACAAGAGGCAGAGCCCAGGCTGCATTCCAGTAAAGCTACAGTAGCCTGAATTACATGCATATTGTTTCCTGACCCTGTGCAATGAGACTATGGAAGTTTCTTTGTCATCAGAGAAAACTGGGACAAGACAGATGCAAATAACAATGCTGGGTGCATGAGTTTTCCTGCCACCTCTCCAGCTGATGTTATGAGCTGCAGTYTTCAGCACTGAGGCGAGCAAAGCATGAATTGCAGATGGAAACCTATGTTTTAAGTTCATCTGCTACCAAATCCTACATAACGGCACAGTTATTTACATGGACTTTCTAAATTTATGCAAACAATTTATCTCCGCTGTAGGGCTGAATATTTCAGGGACAGCAGCACAACACGCACGAAAATCCAAGCGAGGGTTTCAGGCACAGGCTGCAAAACCAAATTAAAGTAGAAGGATAAATCCTCTCTTGCAATTTTTAGTTCATTTCAGTACAGCAAGTTGTATCAATAAAAAGCCTATAGTATAAGTCAGCTAGAAAATAAATGCTATGAAGGATGTTCCRTTTTATGTTGCTTGAATTTGATTAGTGATTAGTCCTGGTGGTTAAACCACATGGGAACAGTAATCAAGGTTTCTCTACTGTGGTTCTGTAACAACTGGAAAACACTGTTGGCTCATGTCCTATTCCATGATGGGATATTAACCTAAAATMTAATTAATATATGAGTGAATTACATTTCTAGAAACATACTATATTATAATCAATTTTAAGTGAGTTCCTAACAGGAGATAAGATGAAGAAAAAGCTGTAGAATTACTAGAGGCTGATAAATTCTGTTTACTGTGACTGATGATTTTTATGGAGGATAATTTTACAATCCATCAAACTTTTGTCAGTTCAAGAATCATGCTGCCAAACGTATGCAGTAAATTAATTTTTAAATTTACATATTTATTAAAAATCTTATTGAAAACAGCAGGAAGTAAGCCTTGTTTGAATAATAAAATAACTTGTTATTCTTCTGGAAAGAAAACAAAAAAACCCAACCTTCTATTAAGATGATTTTATAGCAAGGCAATAATTATAAACAACTACATGAATTAGTTAACCAAACACTGTGTTAAATAGCCAACCCAAAAATTAATCAGGAATTTTAAAAAAAACCTGTTGGAAGATAATCAAGTAAAAAATGCAATTTAAAAGCTAAGAAATTCATGGCTGAGTTTCAGATGTGCTGGAGGACAGGTTTTCTAACGCAGGCTGTTGGCTGGAGCTCCTGGAATYCTGGTGGAAGCACAGGGAGCTGCAGGTGTCTGCCCGTGAATTTGGGTGATAGTGCTTTCCTTAACTCTAAAGGATGCTCAAAAAAACCCACTGTTGCTTTATTATTAAGAGAACTAACAATTAGAATCATCAGAAATAAGAATTTAGAATTAAGCAGAGGAATGCTGGGCACCCAGATGACCACTGCTGGAGATGCAGATGGAAGCTCCCACAGCCAGGAGATTTATAAGCAYTGAACTTGCCTCCTCACTGAATTAAAGCAGTGATATCCATTTTGATTAACATGCACATCATCTGGCTGTGATCCGAGGGGAATTTCAGTTAATTTATGGATTTAGATGTGTTTGCTTCATCTTTTAGAAAGSAGTGCATCTGTTTCTGGTCGTGAGAAGCTCTCCGGTGCTTCGTGGCTCAGCCAGGCGTGCAGAAYGGGTCCCTCTGGGATCTGCAGGAGGCATTAGTGCCTGCAAACCCTCCGTGAGGGCACAGCCTCCTAACAGAAAACTCAAGGACAAGTGCTGGACTGRCCTTTGCCTTTCCACCTCCAGCTTCCCCAGATAGCAGCAAAGCTCAGGTTAAGCATCTGACAGGATCTGAAAGGCTGGAAACTGTGCTGAGCCCACCTGGGTTATAAAAGGTCCTTCTTAGGTTGTGAGGTATTATTTTGGCAAGGTTCTTGAGGCTTTTTCAGAGAAAATATATATTGGGAACCCTGGTTCTGTGGGGCCTGACCCCCTCTGTCTGGCTGTGAGAAAAGCTTTGTTGGGAATGACTCAAAAAGGAATTTGGCGTGAAGAACCAGCATAGGCTCCTGAACTCACAGTGGCCTTCCTGCAGGGACAGAATAATGTAGTATTTTTTTTTTTTGCATTGATTTTGCTGCAATTTGTGTGTAAAAAAAAAAAGAAATGTGTGAAGTGATAGCTGCCACATGACTGGATTTGCCGGACAAGTGCTTTAGGAGATTTATTGAGCTTGGCAATACAGAAGTGTTAGTGCTGTGTCAGTGCTGCAAAGTGCAGTGAGGTGCYGGTGATATGGAACACGTTCCCATGCCTAAACCACAGATTGTGATATTGTTAATATAATAGACCACTAGGAGGACTAAAATACAACTGGAATTCATGCAGACACACGGTACAGCTAATATACACTCCCTTTTTGAATATCCAAAGATGACACAAACAGAAAATCTGGATGGAAATACAGAATAAAGCAGTTGCCAGGCTCTGCTAGTGAATGAATAATTTGAAAAAATATGTTGCTGGAAATGAGCAGGCATTTAATATTTATTGGAATAAAAAAAAATCTTTTAAGTGGTGATTTCTCCAATACCTCAGATTATTCAGGACTCAAATACTTGTCATAATGGAATTAAAATTTCCTCCATGCACAGACATGGTTAGGAACCCTGTATGGACAGCAGGACTACTGAWGGTTGTAGAGTTCTGCCCATGCAAAACTTTGCAGGATCAGGGGGTGAATTTGTTTTTGACATTCTGAAAATTCCTCATCAGAGGAGCGATGTGTTTATGGCTAGCCCTTGTAATGCAAGATCCCATCTTGAGCAAGAATGCTTGATGAGAATATTAAGTGATAATGATTATTTGCTTAGCGCTGCTGTGGGGCCTTCCAAGCTCCCAAAGCAGCCTGCTAACAGTACTAGATTAAATTCCAAATGCAGCTGGAAGGTATTATTTATATTYTTTATTTAAAAATGGGGAATTTAATAGCAAGAGAGGTTTAGCAATTTGGACATTCAACCAGAACATCATCCCTGTCTCCACAGTCCTGCACWCTTGTCTGCTAAGCTTTTTGTCACTATTTGAAATTTTTTTTTCTTCTTTTTTTTTCATTTGCAGGCAAAAAATTCTCAGTGGAAAGACAGAGGCTTATTGTTCTCACTAGGGAGCATCTGAAATACTCTTCAACATACAGGACCTGGCATTTTATCCACTGAATGTGGTGGTTAATCGAATGCTTTGCACTGACTTACTAGAGTTTGGATCAGACTCTTGATGCATTAGAGAGATAAATTATTTAACTTACTGAGTTCCCCTAGAAACAAAATATTGAGCGGCAAACAAAGCTAACAAACACCAAATGGGATGCCATCTGCTGCAATGAGCAGAACATGACCAGTTCCCCCAATGCTTGAGATTTCTCCAAAACACAATTTGAAATACATTTGTTGAACTCCCAACTGTCTCACAGAATTGGCTTAGCCCAGGTTAGTGAATGCTAACGCCACCAGCAGCAGCAAGGCAGGCTATGATGTATCAAATGATGATTTMATTTCTGTTGGACTGCCCTGTGTAAACTGTCAGGGTTTTGTGCTGTTTAGAGCCCATGGAGATGTTTGCCTTTGTTCCTGTGTCCTGGGGCCTGTGGACACTGAGTGGTTTCTCCCCCTGGGTAAACATGAATGGTAATTATCCATATAATGCTGCATTCATAAATCTGGGTTTTGCTATGCTTTGACATCCAGGCTCCATGGAGAAACAGGATATGGAGGCAAAAGTTCTCCTTCCCACAGACGTCTCTCTCAGGAATGGCACGAGAGCTGAAATTCCAAGCCCAGAGCATTCCCTGCTTTGTATGAAAGTTTTTGGCTGTGGAGGAGAGAGAGTGGGCTCCCCAACACTTTCACAGGAACAGAAGGACAGCGCTGAGCTAAAAGCAGAGCGTGTGACGCCTGTGGGTGACATCAGCGTTAGCCCCCTTTCCGCTCCCCAGGCACACRAATTGGGCAACCAGGCAGCTTTTATGTAAAAAACTGAAACCCAGCAGCATTTGCCTTGGAGAACAAGAGGATCAAGGTCTCCATACCCAAATTTCCTGCCCAGCCAGACACTTCATCTTGTCAGATCACCACGACAAGTGACGAAAWTACCACAAACAGAGCCTCCAAATACAATTTAGTCCTTAACAGTCAACCAGGAGGGCTCCAACCCTCACAAGACACAGTCCCAGGTGGTGGCTGCTGTCCTTGGCTTGCTCTGCTGCCTCTGTTGTCAGCACTGTGCTATTAATGATGTCATAACRCAGCTCCCATGTTTTCACAATGGATTTTATTTGTAGAAATGCTGCATTGTAAATGCTGAGCTCTCTGTACTCTGGCTCTTTATAGTGGTTCTAGGAAATGTTAAAAGATGGGATGGTGTTCCTATAATAGCGACAGTAAAAATATTCTGTAAAATTATACAAATGRAAGTTTTAGCTTTTTTCCAGTTGCTCATACACTAATGCTATGGAAAACGCAATAAAGAAATGGATCTAAAAATATRAAGAATTTCATTATGATATGATCTTAATGGGAACACAGTAGGACCAGATTAAAAGAGCAGAGTATTTGGCCTTCCTTTTAACTTGGGGGAAATGTCTGCTGACGTTCCATGTCATTGCCCACAAAGCCAATGTACAGAAGCAGGATGCTACAGACCAGAATTCTGCCAGTTAGAGGGAGAGCAAACCAATTTTCAAGCACCTATATAAACATCATTTCCCCAGGATCCAAATAACACGAATCGCTCAGAGACATCAGCGAAAGCTACAGATTTGTRCCCTTGAAAACTGGGCCGCTAAAGTGTCTAAATATCAATTTAGRCACAGCCATTAAGAAAAGAAGCTTGAAAAAACCTGACCTTTATTTTTACTGATTAGAGGCCATAAACAAGTCTCCTCTTAGGCTATGCAGAGAAAAATAATTGTTGCAAGAGCAAACAAGAAGCATGTGCTGTCTGCTTGGCGACTTCTGCTCCTCAATTTCAGGCATTGTCTGAAAATCTCTTACATTTCAAATCTGCTTTTCATCTTATTATATGTGTTACCAACAAGTTTCCCAAACTGGTAACTTTTTTTTTTGTTAGAAGAAATATCATAGACTATTACTGCATAATTAACATTTTAATTTTATAATCCACAGCAACACACTCTATTCATATTTAATTTCTTCATTTCCACCCACTTCTGCTTTACTCTTCATCCTCCCCAAACCATCTGAGGCCTTGTTTTAGAGTTTGCTKTACAGAGCATTCAGTAACCCATAGGATATGTGCATATATAATAAGTTGTCAGAAAAATCACTTTAAAGTGTTTGACTGGCAATTTTTCAGATAATAATCACTTGGGGCTTGATTTGCTGAGAATAACAATAGAATAGCTAAGGGAAGTTCTTCAGGCTACAGTTTTTTATGGTATGTAAAATTTTTAGTGACCTCTATTAATGAGGAGGCAAAGGATGGAGAAATTGAGAGAAGGTGGCACTAATGGGAGCAGAGCCATCAGGTTGTGTCTCAGTCATTGATGGATTGATGGAGCAGCTCAGGCTGGGAGTGCTCTGACATGTGCTATGAAAACTTGTATCACTCTTTTTACCTTTGTGAACAATAGGCAGACATTTGAATTATGTAACTACATCTTATGAACTTCCCAAAGTTCCCTTTGTCACTTATTGCTGCTAAATCTGTTAAATACCATTTGTTTTTCTCATCAGATACAAACATTACTTTTCATTTCAATGTTTTTTGTCAACATTTGACATAAAATTTGCCTTCTTTTCAAAGACCATGTTGATTAAGATATTATTGTCTTGTGCATATGGAAATAAAAAGTATCCTCTTAAAAAYAGAAATAATTTGCTAACATATTCTMAGTATATTGCCACAATTCCTGCTACCATCAGCTRTGTAACTTACTCCTCACATATTCTCCTTGGTACAGAACTCTCTCACTAAAAGATCAGTCATTTCCCACCCTTCTCTGCAGGATATTTGAGTGCTTTATGCAAAACATATCACTGTTATAGATGGRGAAGGCAAGTTTCAGCTGGAAAAACTATTCACAAAAATATTACAGCGTTGTTCATCTCATTTAACTCTGCAAATCACATGTTCCTCTTGGAGTCAAAATATTTTCCAGCTTCAGAAAACAAACAGCTCACTGCACACTGTGCCCTACTGCTCTCATCTTGATTGAGTCAATCCAATGTTTATTGGATCCAATCTATTTTTTAGCTTTTTCTTTTATTACTAATATAATTTCTACCACTACAACAATTACACTATCTCACATGCTTRCTAATATTCATCATTTGTCACTGTTAATGTGCCCTGAATTCCATTTTGGCCCACAGTATTATTACAATATTCCAATTCAACAGCGAGAGAAATGAAACCCGAAGCTTTATTTCCAAAGATGAGGGACTGAAGAGAGCCTGGTTACAAATGGCAGAAACACRAGTGCACTTTGGGCCATGCTGCAAATCACATCAGCTCCATCTRTCAAACCTCTGAAAAACAGCCCGGAACATTTGCCACTCGGGGAAATCACTAGTAAATGATACTTTTATTCCGCCTGTACTTTTGGTTCTTACTGGACTAAAGAATCTTCCTACTTACACCTAAGAGCCCCTGTGCCTATTAAACCCACATGTAATCTCCAGTTACACAGGCAAATAGGCACTGGAGTGCTGGGGATGGGGATGGAGGGAGCAAAAGGGGTGTGCAGGGACCGAATGAGTCGGGGTCTCACCCACACCCCGCTAACTGCAGTGCTCAGCCCTGCTGAGAAATGACCCAGGGTACCCAGGGTACCATCAGAGCTGTGCCAGGACAGGCTCCCTGGAAATTGGCTCTGCACAGCTCTGTGTCTGTGTTCTCTGGGCACTCGCACACGAGCAGCTTTGGGCTGAGCCTCAGCGACTCCAGCAAATGAACTGTGGGGCTTTCTGCAACATCTGGACCAGGTGTAATGTGGTAATGCAGCTCCTGCATGCTGCAAAGACAAGATTCTCTCTGTGATTTGAATTTACTTGCTGAGATGGTGGGGTGTGGGGTTTCTGCTCCACTGATGAAGTTTTTCCASTGAGAAAGGGCAAAGTTCTCCCCTGCTTACAGTGCAAAGGGGTTCAGCGAGCACAGCGCTCCAGCTGTGGCCACATCTCAGTGCTTTTCTTTAACTCAGACAAGCCCCCACATCTGCACATGGCACTGGACAAACCACACAGGCACAGTTCTCTCAGTGCTGGGAGTGACTGGGGTGTTTATCACTCTGTGACACTGTRCCATGGGCACTGGAACTGCACCTACACACTCTGCGATGCTCTAAGCCCTCCACTTTCCTGCTTTCCACTTCTCTCAAACATCCAAACCATTCTCCTGCTAGCCTTGCACACACCATGTGTTTTAAATGCCACACAGCCTGCTCTACTACGCCAAGAACTTTCTGTCCCTCACTGATACCCAAATACTCTTAAAACTACATGCTCAAAGACAGTTGAGTTAAAATGTCGCCACCTACCCATCCCCATAAATACACTAACAGAACATAAAATAGCCTTTCTACCAGCTGGAGGGCTAGTCAGAATGGGGTTTGGTGGCACAGTACTGAAACTACAGAGGCCATTAGTGCTAGAAGCAGAACTGCTTCAGCAGATAACAGCTTCCAGCRTTTTTTTAGGGTTATGTTTTCCCTAAAAATGTCCCCTGCATGCCATTAAAAAGTTATTTTTCGCTGGTGGACACTGCATTCCAAATGTTGTTGTTTTATCTTGCCAAAAACTTTTAAAACCTCAAGAAAGTTATGGAGAATGCTATCAYCCTCCTTGCTGAGCCACTCTCCATTGCATAATTTTTTCCTAAAACTCTCGGCAGCATAAGAAACCTCAGCAGTTTCACCTAGAAGGCACAGGGAGAGAAATGAGTCTGTATAACTGCAGCTTTTTACTGTTGCCAAGCCAGTTCCTCAGGCTGGCTGTAAGGATGTTCTTCCACACCACACAACATTTCTCTTAAGTGATGTGTGTCGAGTGAGACTTTGGTCCCAGCAGACTGCCTAGCGAGGCTTCAAATTGCTTGTTTTGCTGTCTCTTCACTTTACTTTTTGGGGGCAGCTTTGATGGCAAGGTATTAGAAACTATAAATAYCTCATTGGGAATATAAGGCTTGGAAGCAGATCTTGGAACGTGMACTTGCCCTGTGGAGGAGAAAAACATGCAGATACGAGTGGTTTGTTGTCTGCAGGAGTCTTAACCTATTTCTAATTTAACTTGAGCCGAATCAGACTTTAGGCTGCAAAGAATATGTTTAATTCTGTATTATTCCCAGGGGTGGTATGGTCAAATCTGTTTTCTTCTTGTGTTGTCAGACACTCMTATACAATTCCCCTGGCAATAGGTCTTACATCAGCTGGGGCAATTACTCAGACAGGCCTTGCTTTGACGGCACAAGTGTTGCATTGCTCATTTGGGATCAAACCCCTTCGATCACACAGAGGGGAAGGCTGGCAGCCCCAAAACTGTCACTGGAACAATTCTATTGAGGCAATTTTGGCAAATGGAAATGTGTAATTCAAAGGTCCCCATGAGGCCACACTCAGGGATCACATGGTGAATATTGATATCACCAAATGTTTACATTAGTAGATCACCTCCCTAAACACATGCAAGGATTCATTATATTCATTCCTTACTTCAAAGAAAAGCAATGATTTTAAAACACCAAAGGTGGGTGAACGAGACTGCAGACTTATTCCCCATCTGCAGATTGTACAATGGCAGTTTATTCCTTAATATCTTAGGTTCATCAGGGCTAGGAAAGCAAATCAAGCTGATTCCCCTCTCTTAAGCCTGGTAAGAAAAATAGCAAAGAGGAGGTGAGGTTTCTGTGCTTGACATGCAGCAAACTAAATTGTGCAATTAGTACACAGAAACCTACTATCAACTAATTTCTGCATTTGATCCAGCCCATTAGATGCCTTCTCTTATTGACAAGGCACCTCTTCCACCTTCCATTGCTTTCCAGTATAATAATTTGTAAGAGCTGCTTCAAACTCTGTATCTGCAGCGACACACACATTGTACAAAACAAGGTAAGATCGAGGTCATCAGGAGCATTTGCTGTTTTCTTGGGGCTGTAACATGACATAGGTGTTGCTGTCACCAATTTRCAGACAGCACAACAGATCCTGCTGGCCCAGCTGCAGGTGCTCATGTTCTTATGAAAGCAAAAAGAAAGTAATTATTTAGTGCTCACCAGAGTGTGCACTGAGATGTGGTTTCACTCTCCAAAATACAGATGGTAGCTACATTAGCTGATTTTTACTGGTTCCCCACAGAGGAAAGTTTGGAGAAATGTTCCTGTTTTTAACTTTGGGTTGTAAGTTTGGTATTCAGGATAAGGCATCTGCTGGTCAGGGGAAAGGAAGAAAGTAGTTCCACAGGGCAATACCTCCTTTCCAATACCTCCTAAGACTCCTTTAAAGTCTTAGGACACAGCTCTTCCCAAGTGCTAATTGGACCCAAATCATTATCTTAGGCTTTTCTACATGAGATAAGCAGAATCCCTCCCTAAGCACATCTGATAATGTGCAAAAAATTAATTCTCTGTGAAAGCAGAGTGCACATGGTCTCCCCCAGAACTACTTCAGATGCTTAAATACAGAGAATCTTTTTAAAGAGAGACTTGATTAAAGAGCCTTAGAGCTTCTTGCTTTCAGAGAGAACAAGGCACCTTCAGAAAGGGTCTCAGAGAACCCAAATAAGGCACACAAACTTTTCTGGTACCTTCTCCAAGACCTGCCGAAAGATGTGAACAGTGCAAAATACCAGTGTGCTGCCAGTTTGTACCTTAGTTCAAGTCTGACTGATCTCGGTAGGAGATGAGGTGCAAGAAGCAGCAGCTCAGGCCTTTATTTGCCCCTCACTCTTGTTTAGTGCAGCCTGCAGAGGTGTCTGGGCTGCTCTAARTGATGCTGTAATTCAGCAGGGCTGGAAAACCCTCGACAGAGTCAGCTGAATGCTCGGAGATCCTTGAGGATGGCAAGTGCTGTGCAATTACCAGACTCAGTCTTGTTTCCAGTCCTTTTCGTGGGTATTCTCCTCTGCTAATAGGAGGCTTGTGAGCACAACAAGTCAATCATACTGCATTAACTCCCAATCAGCTTACTCAGCTGGAAAATCCTTGAGTTTATCTGGGAATGCCGCCAGGTCAGTCCTATTTGTAAGTGCAGCCTAAACAGCAGCAACATCYCTAATTTTTCCTTTGCCTGTACTTGCCAGCACTCTCTAATGTCTACTTGAATTTCCAGACACGGTGATTTGAGCATTTGATCTCRTCCATGAATCATCTGTACCACACATAGAAACTCTGCCATGGTGGATATGGCTGTAATTTCATGTTGCTCAGAGAAGATTCTTTTGTTAAATGACTCCCCCAGTTCAAGTGCCCATGCAGTTAACAAGGAACTGTGCCAGAAATGTCAGATTTCTTATGCATCTCATCACAACTGGGGGAAAACAGGTGGAAAACTGAAAACTTCTGATGGGTACCAACCCCTTCCATAAGGGATCTGTTCTTTAAAGTGCTCAAAGCTTTGAAACCCAAGCAAGCCTTGATGGTGGCTCAAATTGGGTAATACAAGGGAGCAAGAAGGGCTGTATTCCAGAATAGAAGTATCTGATGGTTGGTTAAGGACAGAGAAGTAAACATATTTGTTATTATTTTTTGAGACCATAAGGATGATTAAGTAATAAAATCTTTGACCAATTCAATTACTGTTCCAAATATTTTCTATTTGATTATAAAATATACTAATAAACAATGGGCCTGGGGAAAGAAAATTCATCTTACAGGAATTCTGAATTCTTGTAAGACAAAAATCACTCGAGCTTTTTAAGTCTAAACAATAAATTAGCTGATAAAACATGAAATAATGTTTTTCTTGCATAAACGTGGCAACAATCATGATGTTGGCAAAGTGCTCAGGGCACTGCCAGTGTCTGCTGCAAGGAACAGGAACAGCTGTTTGATGCAGGGCTCAGTGAAGTTTCACTGACGAGGTGTCTCCCATGGGCTGACTGCAGTGGACTTTGGATCAGGTGCWGCATATATTGTATTAAATCAGAGAAATTACCATTCAAATAAAAAAGAATTCATTTGATACAAATAAAAATGAATGTTTCTTGTTTTGAAAATCCTACATGAGGAAAATACGCCATGGTGTTCATTTAAGTGGAAGTTTTCTGCTAAAGATTCAACACATTTTATTCCTTTCTTTGAAACCATGATTTTCTTGTTCAAAATCTTGCAGTGGGCCAAAGGATGACATAATTTCAGAATATGTTTTTTCAGGTAAAAATAAAAGTAATGCAAAACTGGTCTTAATGCCAAGAAAATTTAACCAGGATGCTGTTTAAGATTGCAACAGTAAGTATTTTTCCTTCCAATGTCTAAAAGCCCTTTTTAATTCCCCAGACTGTCCCTGCAGCATCCCTTTATCACAGTAATTGCCCATTTTCTCTTCTGAGGCTCCTGTACAGTACTTTTTTTTTTGCTGGTGAAACTGGCTGGGTGTAAACTTAGGAGGTGATGCTGGTGAATGTGCAGTTGAGAAGGAGAAAAACCAAATGCCAAGTGTGGGCTACCAGAGCCTCCTGACTCTCTCATTAGAGCTGAACCAGTGCTGTTCTGGAGCTCCACAGCAAAATTTAATTGGGTTCAGATGCTGTCACAGCACACTTCTCTTCAGACAAGCACTGTAAACTCATTCTGCCCATCACGACGCTTTTTTGACACACATCTTTTGTTTGTGTTTTTTTAAAGGCTTAACAAACACCCCTTGGGAATTAAACACAAAGCCTGTAGGATTTCCTTTWGCAAAATGACAGATACTCTGCATGRAAGCTGCATTATTCTCCCCTCAAAATGTATCTTTTTAAAAAAAATTTGTTTGCTGCAAGTGCCTCTGTGTCAGGTGTCCCCCTCTTTTAGTGGGTAATGTTCCAGATCACACAGCCYTAATTTAAACAGACTGTGGATCTTGGGTTGGACAAACTGCAGCTCAGAAAAAATTTGCTGTGCTGGTTCAAACAAGGAGTTCAGGGCAACCTGCTTTTCATGGTTACTTCCTCTCATTTGTCATTCTGAAAAGTTYAATCTAACAGGCAAATCTCTAGTGCTTTATTGAGCTTTTGCTGTTCACCGAGAGGCAATGCTGTTTGGAGAGCTATTTCAGATCCTTGAAAAGTAAACTCAAGAGCTCCCCAGCATATGGTATAAAAAATGCTGGGCTGGATGAGCTGCACCTGATGGCTTTTAGTTTAATGATGGAGTTTTACAGGATCCTAAGGCCAGTTCAAGGGGTTTGAGGGGTTTTGTTTAGGGTTTGAGGCTGATCCGGCACACTGCAGAGATGTCATATTCAAGGAAYGCATGAACAGAATTAATTAAAAGTAGATGCAACTCTGAGTTACTTTTCTAAAGTGGAACCAAATCTAATTGCTCTGTTAATAGCAAAAGACCTTGGCCTTCAGAAGGCAGAACTGATTTTTGTGGTTTTTCCATATACATATATATATATCTATATGCATACATATATAATTCATCTCCTACGCATAATTAAGCTATGAATTTCTGGATGTTCAAGATGAGGAATTAAAAGGATGCTCAAATTATTTTCCTGCGTGTACCCTTTTCAACACCCTTCTGCTACTATTTTTCCTTTTTTTCTTCCCAACTATGAAGCCAGATTATTTAAATTTGTTCTTTCTAATATGACCCAAATATATTAAAATGGAATCATATTCYGGGTAGTAATGAAATTTGGTTGATTGGAAAATGAGTCACATACATTTCAGGATTTTTCTTTTGAAGTTTGTGGTCAGTTAATATTCAGTTAAGCAGTACTTTCATGCCAGCAGTTGGAACAAACAGGAGCCACTGTCAGTTTGTTCTTSATATTCCTTCTGCATATTTGGCCCAGATTCCTGAAAGCTCCAAGACTCTAACTTTGGTTAATCACCTCTGAAGTTTCAAGGCACAGTCATTTCCTGAAACTGAAAACTGGGGTCTGGGAAGAGATAAAAATTCTTTTTCCTTTATGYACTGCACCAGTAAGTTTCAAATAGCAACTCATTCCTTATTTTCTGCTACCAGCTTTGTTTATAGTGCAACACACCCAAAATGTAAGTGCTACACACAGAAACAAAAGAGCTTTTGTCTGAAAAGAAGAGCTGGGGAAACAGACTGAACACGGAGGCAAAATGATTACACTGGATCATGGCTGGGTGTCTCTGTTTTCAAACAAATTGGCTTCTCAGATCAAAGGAGAGAGGGAAAGGAGAGATGATGAGAGGAGAAGGTATGAGAACAGAGCAGGAAAACAACAGGTTGAGAAGTTCCTCTTCTGAGTTTCGGAGACTGTGATTTCAGCTCAATGCTTTTAGAGACAGAAAAACAAATGGACCCACATGAAATAAGAGGAGAAAAGAAATTTGTTTCAGTTTAGCATCAGGATCAACTCATTAGATCAGGACTGACTTTCATCCAAATRATGGTTAAAACCATTAAATCTGGAATTCCAGAGCTAACACCAAGTTTTCAAAAGAGATCAGAAGATAGGTGATTTCCATAGCGTAATTTCATTTGCATTTTTGGGAATACTTCTTCTGAGTTTAAAGTCATTTAGTCCATATTGTTCTATATAAACTATCTAATTCTTTGTGAAGGAGCAGCCTTAAAAGACAAATTCTGTGTTTATTTGCTAGCTTTAAATTTCAGCTCCTCAGTAATGGTGGAGTGCAAGCCCTAGYCTGTCTCTGCTTGTCAATTTTGGAAGTCTAATTCTATGACAGGTGAGCATTCGAATGTAACATTCTGTTCTAAAAATATTCAGATCTTTACTCGTCTGCGGGTCATGTTTTTTTCAAGCCTGGTTCTAGTAATCAATCAACACACTGAAGGAAAAAACAAAAGGCAAGTAAAAATAATAAAGAACAAAATGAGAAGTAATATAAGAATTGCAGAAACTCACACTTGGGCTCTCCTTGCCCTTGCTGTCTTTACTGGAAGCTCCACTCAGCTGCTCAATTAAACTGTAATGTGTTAATTGYTCAGGTCCATCCTCTCCAAAATGGCCATAGAGACTGTGTTGGTATAAATCCAAAATYGACATTGGGTTTCCCAAAAACGACCTTCTCTGACTTTGTTTTTCCTGCACAGCTGCAAGAGATGTAAAATATAGTATCATTATGGCAGTCTACATAGATTTTAAAGTAATTTTACAATTTTTAAATGTAATTAAAAATGTTTTTAAGTATCTGTAATTCAATGCAATAGAAACATTAAAAATACTGGCTTCTAATTCTCCAATGCATATAAAGGGACTTTTCATACTTAACGTTTGTGATGGGGGAGATGGTACGAGACAGGAATTAATTTCCTTTCTTTTCGAATTATAGACAAGAGGGTTAATTTGGGGGATCTTCCTACTTAATTATTTGCAGTAAGTTTTCGCTCTTCTCTTTTAATAGATTTACATGGCAGATGTGCTAAGTTCCTTTAGCATATTTTTCAGTTTGACTGTGCTTGATAGTTCTTTATTTTTCACTGCRTTTTTAGTTAATGACTATAAAAGCACAGAAAATACACTGGTAAGGTAAAAAAGAGCTACAATCTTCTTGTAAATCCTGCCATAGCACAACAACATTAGGAATAAAACACCAGTTTACGAAGTCCAAGGCTGAAAAACCCATTCAGAAGAGAAAAACAAAAACAAAACCCCAAAATTCTGCAGCTTTATGAGAACAACACACAGGAAACAGATGTTGATCTGAATATTAAGTTTCTTTTCTCACACTTCTTGTACACAAACTTGGGAGAGCGTCTGCCTCCAATGCCTCCAACAGGATCACATCAGGATAGAGCCCAATTTATGAGATTGAAATCAAAACATTTTCATGGTTGGAAGAGAAGGATCTGGAATATTTGGCATATTCACCATTATTCTGCTGACCTTCTCCATAACATTGGGCAATGCACTGGGAATCTCATGCTAAGCCCATTAAATCAACAAAAGTCTTATCACTGACTTTTAATAGCCCCTGCATTGGGCACTCAGCCTTTCTGTTCCCTTCTCATTAATGGAAAATGAAAATCACTCCAACATTGTAATTGTGCAACCAGCAAGTTTGGGGATTCGGCTAATAAATGTAATTATCTATTAATATAAAAATATTCTCTGTGGATTGGTTTGCTGGGCTCCCTGCCCCAGCCTTGTGTGGATTTTTGAGGTTATATCACTCGTCTGCATAAAGACACTGAGACCTTTGAACACAGAATGGGATAAAGTATGGTTATTAACACGATGTGAGAACTGCATTTAGAGAGCCCAGAACAGAAACCCTGACTGTGAGGAATGACCACTGCAGAAATACTTTTGCAATAATGTGTCATAATCTTCTATTTGCCTCAATCACAATGATGTGTTTTATTCTCTTACTGGCTCAAAAGTGAGGCATATACACAAAACTAAATTTTTTTCTATGTAAAACAGTCACCTCAAGTCATGCTTAGATATCATTAAACTTGGAAACTGCTGCCATTTAATGAACAGACAACACACATTAAAAATCCTGGGGTTTTTCTGGCAAATTGTGATCAATAGAAAGAAAAAGCTTATTTACCCCTYTACAAAAACACATTTATTGCATTAAAATATGATTTGCAAAAAGCAAAATCTGTAAAAAAGAGTGTTTATGGGCCGACTGAAATGACTTGCAATATTTTACACAGATTACACCCACAAAGCTGCAGCAATAATGTAAATAAATGGCCCAAGCTCCCTGTTTTGCTCTCCCCCAAGGAATCACAAGGAATGGATTAGCTCTGAAAATGCCAAATGCTGAGCCCAGCTCTGAGCTGRCACTGAAGGGCACAGCACCCAGCCACTCTTGGTGATTGCCATTGTCACTGTGGTGGAGGTGCTGCAGGTGCTGATCTCTGCCARGCCAGGCTGGGGCAGCTCTCAGGGTTTCAGGGATGCTGAGACCTCGCACTGCCCTTTGCACTCACTGGAATTTTCCACCTCCAGGGGATCTGTGGCTGCAAGGRCAATGGCAGAGCTGCTCTMCCCTCACATCTGCACTGGAAGGTGGTCAAAGCACAGCAGGCTGGTGGTCAACACAAGCCAGCAATTTCTCGGGTTATTAAACACACAGAAAACTATTATCTCAAGAACTTCACTTAATGTATTTTTATCTACTGGAATTCAGTGAATTCTGAATTGCCACCAGTTCTCACTAGAAGCTTTGGTACGCGAAATCTGCAATATATATCCAGAGCACAACTGAGAGAGACTTCATTGGGGCACCATAACCAACTTCACCTTGATACAGAGGTTGGAGAGCTGTGGCCTTGATTGCTGCATTATTTCAACTGGCTGTATAATTAAAAAAAAAACAAAACCAACTATATTTATCGTCACCTTTCAATCTTGTAATAATGGTATTATTTTTATGTGCACTGCAGAGATTTATACAGAAAAACCTACAAGTAAAGACCCTACTAGCAAAAACTGTGGAAGAGGGGAAAGCGCATATACACATAATAAAAAGAAAAAGGTAATAAAAAGCTAATGGAAAATTAGACTGAAGGAAGATTTGGGCTTAGAAAGTGAAAACYAGACAGAAAGTTCAATGAAGGACACCATCTGCTGCTGAGTCAGAGAGGAGATGAGGGACATACATCTTTACGTACAAATTTTCAATTACCTTGTCTGTTGTTCTTTGTTAACTCCACAAGAGTCTCCTCTGCAGCTCTGAAATAAGTGCTGTCGTACTCTGGCTCTGGCTCACTGTCAGTGCTGCTCGCTGAGTACGTGCACACCCTCAGAGCTGTGTCCTGCACCCAAAAAGGCATGGCAGMAAGTCACACAAAGCAGATATATCAAAATAATGCTGAAGACAGTACGAGGAGCAGCACATTTTATACTCATCATGCGGTATAAATGGGTAGTTTCAACTGGAAAAGTCTGCATTACCAGTCTAACTCCCTCCAGTAAGTAATCATCTGACACGGGGGAAATAACACATTTTTGTMCTGCTCGGTCCCCTGAGACAGCCTGGCAGAAGGAATCCAGACTTTAACTTTTTTTTCCCCCCCTGTAACATTGTTTTCAATTCTACCAACATTTTCAGGTAATTTTATCCACCAAATTCAATTTTAGAACTTCTCAAGTATGTTTAATAGAGTCTATTTGTAACATGCAAAATTATCACACCACAAATGGTTTGCTGCAAGCAATTCTAGAGACTATTAGGACAGCCAGYAGACAATACCCATGCTTTCTATACCAGTAAATCTTATTTTTTTTCCTAAATTCATGCCCCTTGTCCTGGTATTTACATTACACTGCTGGAGAGCTCTTAGCTCCCAGCTGATTCCTTTGCCAGTTCTTTTCAGGAAACAATACTATTGATTTTCTTCTGGGAATAAAGAGGAATGCTGACAGCTTTGGACAGYTTCTAATCATGGAAGGCCTGAAGGCTCAAACTGTTCAGGAGCAGCAGCTTAGCACAAAAAAACCCCACGAACAGGTAGGGGGAAGCTAAGCCTGATACTGCTCGGGTAATGGCACGTGCAAATATCACCTACTTTCTACCCCAACTGCCTATCAGTGGCTCAAAAGAGGATTTAATTTTGTTTCTCCAAGAGGGATATTGAATTCCYCATCTTGCCATCCATGCTGCAGTTTTTAACTGATGCAGAAGGATCACACTTGTGGAGAGGGAACCAGAGCTGGGGATTCCTGCATGAAGCAGAGATTGCAAGTCAGCTGTAGTCCCCAAACCCCACAGAACCATGCTGGGACAGCATTTTCCTGTTCACAATAGTTCCATTGCACATCTGCTCAAACCCCCATACCACACAGCCACACAGACAAGAAAACCTATCCTGGGGAAAAAAAAAAMCCAATCTGAATCTCATGAAAAGCAACAAACAAGATCAACTTTCCAGAAGAAAAGAACAGGGTAAAAGGTCTCCATTTCCTTTTCTAAAAGTGCCTGTGAGAATTTTAATTAAAACATGTTTATAACCAGGGGGACAAAGTACCTTTAGGTGCTGTATTATTATTACTGATAAATAATGAGATAGCAAATGAATGGTAGGAGAGTAAATTTAGCTGTTAGATTGTTAGTGACTCCACCATATGAAAAACACTGGCTATTTCTGACCCCTCTACACTGGCCACAAAACTCATCTTATTTAAGAGATGCCACTTCTTAAGTTATACCTTTGTTTTAGTAGTTTTCTTGGGGGTCCACTCCGGAAGAACTTTTCTATTTTCTACAGTCTCTTCGGTGTGTTCTAATGAGGCAGAGGTCACAGAACTTGCTTCTTGTTCACTTTGCTTTGCAAAGTTAATTATTCCTGAATTAAGGGAGACATTATTTAAATTCTRGGTCTCATCAGCATCTTCATGGTGGTGTGTCAATTATAATTCAGTGAAAACTGGGGGGAAATTGTGATACTTTCATTATGTCAAACAATATTTTACAACTCAAAGGTAGCAACTTACTAACTTACTGGAATAGTTCTAACTAAAGTGGCAGAATTTCATCCAAATCCTTTTCCATTTAACAAGAGAAGAGGAAGGCATGAATTTAAATCCCTTCATTAGTTATAAAATATACACTCTTTCAACAAAAGAACAACATTCAGTAACTACTTCTACAAATTGTAGGATCTGCTCTGCTATTTTATGTTCTCAAAGAACAATCTTTTAACATAAATATAATTGGAAGTACCTTTCCAGCAGAAAGGCAGCTTTTTTATTTGCTATATTTGCACTATGCAAAATCAGAACATCAAAGAAGATATATGATGCATATGAAATAGAATGATAATTGTAATTTGGACGAGAAAGTGAGGGAGAGAACAATCGAATGAAAATAGTCWGCTAAAGAATGAGYTGACCCCATCATCTGATGTATACTRCTTTTTTGTAACATCTCTTCATGACAATTTAATTAAGATACAAACCTTACAAGGTTGGTGCAGTGAATATTAGCATTAAGATCAGAACAATCTTACTGCTACTGACTTCTTATGAAGCAATTCAATGCCTGCAGTTTCTGTTCAATTTGTTATAATGACAGTGTTTAATCACGGGCTCTACTCTATAACACACTGCTGAATTGAGGTCACACATGTGGCCACTCAAGCATGTAGCACACAATCTATATCTAAGATTTCTCTTCTGAATCTTTTTTGGCCATATCATTAATTAACAGTAATTTATTTTGAAAAATACTAAGTATTAAAATATCTTTTATTTAGTTTTGATTTGAAACAAGCAGKGGAGTCTGCAATAAAGCCTACAATGTGTGTTTGCAGTCTATTATACCATTGCAATACTGCACTGGGAATATTGCTAAATCAACTAAGATGTTTAATTAAAAACCKTCTGTTATGCATCCTATGAACATATAAAAGAGACTTCTCTCCTCCTAGGTTCAATATATGTCAGCTCATTAGCAGAACATACATTTGAAGGCCTTCAACTAAGCTCACACTTGATATTTAGCCTTACATGCTAATTACACAGATTCTCTCCTATAGATAAAGTAGCTCAGATTTATGTTAGTTAAATACTCATAACTTTTACAGAAGCAATAACTACACTGACAAAATGCTAATCACCATAACCCCAATAAATAATTGACATTGCATTTGGTCAAGATAAAACAACGTCCTTCTTCATTAAACTAATCACTTTGTTTTGTGCTGTGTCTGTCATGCTGACTGTGAAAATTTCCCTGCTGTAAATGCTATATGATTTTTAATGCTATTTACATATATATTAATAACTTAAAAGCCTTCCAAAACTTGTATAAGTAGTCAATGTTTGTTTATATAAAATGCACAGATTTCAATGGAACTATTTACTAATCCAAAGTTATTTGCTGGAGCTTTGATGGATTGCCAGTCCTTTTATACCTTGGTCAGCTTTTGTTTTATGGCTTAAACACACAAGCAGCTCAGAAGTGAAAGTCAGGTATTTTATGTTCATATCTAGGAATGTGTTTGTATGATGTAGTAAAGTAATGTTTGAGGTCAAGGCCGTATATTCAGTGGTACAGAATTTATAAATCGAGGCCAAATGAGTCTTTAGTTCAAATCTGGTATCAAAAGCAAGTCTTTATGAAAATATCTTTTCTATGTCACCACATGGCTGTGCTTTGTACTTTGTACAGTCTGATCCTGAATATTGCTGAAGAGATGCATTCTTTTTCAAGTCGACTTCCAAGGCTGGCATATGTTTTTTSCTTCAAGAACTGTTTCTTGAGAAAAAGCTTTAAGTACTAAACTCATTTTTCCTTAAGAACTAAACTMATTTTTCTTTCTGAAATGAGCATTATGTATAACACAATTTCCATATGGCTCAGGTCACAAACTTGTTAACCTTATGCATTCACAAAAAGAGTATCTGCTGCTCCACATTTAACATTTCTGTTATCAACGGCCATTATTACAGGATTTCTGCTAATCAAAACAGACTCTAAGGCAGAAATAATGTGATTTTCAGTGTAATTGACATTTTACCTGAGGAAGCTGGTTTGGGAAGGCGACTTTGAAAAGGTCGTATCCCTTTGGCAGCCATGGCCGGATCRGATGTCGAGTGACTAATCACGCTTTCCACAGACTCCTGGCTCTTAGCTGCTGAAGGCACTTCTCGCTCAAGAGTTTTGGCTTTTACTGAAGCAGCTGAAAGAGGAACTTGCTCAGATGCTGCAAAGACTCCCATTTCCAGGGCTGGCTCTTGCTTAGAAACGTGTCGCCCCGTGGATCGGTTCCCCGAGTCAGGGAGGGGGAAGGTTCCAATCCCGCTGTCCAATGTCCTCATCTGGCAGCAAGACTCTAAGGCACAGGAAATCAGTGAGATGGGSTGGAGCTGCAGGTATTTAAACTCAGGGAAAGGATCTAGGGAAGGAAAAGGGTCTCTTAAAGGGAAGGTTTCAAGGCAAGGGAAACATTTTGCACTTTGTGAGCGTGCTGTTACCTGTCACTGGCATGCTTTGACTATATATATATATATATATATATATATACTCTCTCTCTCTCTCTCTATATATATATATATATACTCTATATATATAACTAAATACAAGGAAATGCCTTGTTGAGGTGCAGTGAAATAAAAAAACAGGGGCCAAAACATTGTCACTGGCCTGCTTCAGAATAACACTGTGATAAAGGGTAAGTTGGACAGCCCTGGAAAGGGGTCACAAATGGAATTTTAGAATCATCAAGGCCCAGAGAACGTCTGGGGAATACCAGTGTGAGGGATTGGGTAGTGTAATACGTTTCTTCCAACATAAACCCACACTCCACAAATGTTTGGCCTCTGTGMCTCTGTTTTGCTAAGAAAGGGTTACCCAAAACATATCGTGCATTCTTACACAAAATAAAACTTTACAGAATTTATTAGAGATGCCCATCTCTCAGGCCATCCTTGGACAGCAACAGCCACRCTTTTGTTTACCTCGTTGTGCTCTGGTTCTGCACATCCCAGTTTGGGTAAGTGCACACAATGCCAGGCAGGGATACCTTTAGTACATTTTTTTTGGAAGCAGCACAGTCCCACACAGCCCTCCAGCTTATTCACCCTACTGGGGAGGGGCTGTACTAACCATGGAACAGGCAAAGGTGCAAGTGCAGGTGTGTGCACATTGCTTTTTGAGCAGCCAGGATGCACAGGCACCCCCAGAGACTCCCCTCTTGTTTCTACAAGGGGCAAACAATGTTAAAGGCACTATGATGGAAATGTCCTTCTGAGAGCTATGAAACCAAGGAGGGAACTCGAGCACTAATGGCTGGAAAATGAGCATAATTTAGGTTAAATGTCTGGAAACATCTCTTGACAGCAAGATCTTAAGTCTGTGGCAGAAACTCCCAAAGGAAGCAGAGGAATTTCCTTTGCTTTGAACAGTTTAAGGCTACACTAAAGATATACTGCAGTGAACAATTGTACTCCAGGAGATGCAGAATATGGCCCAATATATCTTCTCCATCTCTATTTTCTGTATTTCTGAGTATTGATTTTTTTTATGATATGTCCATTTCTTATTTAAGTCTGTTGTAGTTAGCAGTCCTCTGTCAAGTAATTTTCATTATTTTTTCCTCTGCAGTGYTTCTAATACTCTCAGAAATTTGGAAACATTTGTCCCCTAGGGGTTTTGCTTATTTGTTTTTGAACTAAGAACATTACYGTGGTTATTCTTGTTAAATATCTTCATCTCAATGGGCCTTTCTTGATAAGAAGTAAGAAACTACTTATGGATAAACTAAATACATATTTCTATTTCAGGGTTCTTGTGAAAGGAGAAGCAGCCTATATTTATGTGGTCCTCATTATCTTGTCCTCATCACTCAGGATATCAAAAAAGGACTGAAAGTTCTCCTGAGCACCTGGACCTTACAGGGCCTGGCTGAGCTGCAGCAGGAAATACTCCATGCATTATCTTTTAAAAGGGCAGCGACTCTGATTTCCCCCACACAATTACTYCATACCAGTAATTTCCCTCCACAGRTAAAAGGAGCTAAGGTGTGGAAGCCATACCTAGCCATTTCCCACATTTTACATCACATTTTGAGCTAATATGTCATAATGATTTTAGAAATTGCTGCAGGTCTTCCAGGAAACAGGGAAAAAAGAAAAAGAGAATTATACTTGGTTCTGTTGTGACAAAAGGAGATATCCCATCTACTGAACCCTTTTCCTTTGGCTGTACTTCCTCTAACCTTTTTTGTTGTTGTTTTTGAATAGCAAAATACCTAGATAAAAGTGGAAATGCAGAAAAGCCAATTAAAATGCCAGGTGTCTGCCCTTGCCATTTTCTGTAGACAATCAGGCTGAAACAGCGTGATAGACCATAGACAGGCAATGCTTTAACTACAGACTGTTGGTGAGTTAGAAAATAAAGGGAAATATGGAATAAGAAAGAACTTCTGATAGTTGCCTCTTGACCAAAAGACATCTGTKCAATTCTGTGTTGGAGAGGCAGAGCTCTTCAGCAGTAAACGCAAGTTTAAAGTGAAAACATCACAAAGAAGGAAACAAAAGTCTGAGGAGCCTCTCCTCTCCTGCCTGTGTGGTCAGTGTGAGACCTGAATTCATAACTATTTCCACAGGGACTCTGAAAAATCTTGTAGTGTTGTTTTTCTTTCTGAACTTTCTCTAAGAAACTAAAAAGTCACTCCCTCCTAAGTATGACAGGAAAATTAAGTGGGATCAAAATGTATACCAAACAGCAAAGCTTCAGCTTTTGCTAAGGGAGAACTGGAAGATGGAAACTTTTATTTTCTGAGGGCMTGTTTCTTAAAATGGCATATAGATTTCTCTTGCCCACTGTTACTTTGTGTACATCCAGGAATGGATCATGAAAACTGATAGAATCAAAATAAACAAATATTGAGGGCAAGGCTTCCAAAAAAACAGCCTCCTGCTGTTTCCAAAATAATTGGGAGACTGATGGAGGAGCACACCAACAGCATCACATTTAATTAAAGGGAAAAATGGTTGTAATTGATAAAGTTTTCCTTCATAGAGACTTTATCCATGATAAAGGAAATACAACAGGTGGAAAACAGATTTTTAAAACAGCTCACTAATTTTTAGTTCTGAAAAACCACTGTGACACTTAAAGGCAGGTTTTTTGAGAATTCTGTGACTCAGTTTTCTTGAACAATCCTCAAAAACCTAGTCCTAAATCCAGAGTACACCACAAAATTCTTCGTGGATGWTAATTTTTCACTTCTGAAAGTAACTAATTTCCCCATAAGCTATATAATACAAATTAAAAAAGTATCTTTCAGAACAATTTATATTACTGAATGAACAAATATGCATTATCTTGAGATGTTTTTGAATTTTTGTGAAGGAACTGCAAAATAAAAAAATGCAATATCCCAATGAAATCCCAGTGACAGCTTTCAAACAGCTTCATGGCCCATCTGATTTCATCAGCTGCACTGACACTTCAAATTACTGTTATCAGCAAGAGCTGCACAAGACTACATAATGAAAATATGTAAAAGTTAAATCTCTGGTGCTGTGACAGTACCACTCAGTAGATGAAAAATGACTCTGTGAAACATTAAAGTCTGAAAAGAGTTATATATGAGCTTAATTAYGTTTGCTTGAGAATTCTTCCTGGCATACCAGCCAAATTCCTTGCCTGTTTCTGTTTTTGGGGTTTTTTTCCCTCCTTTTTCATTGCCAGGGAAGAAAGAAGCTCAGAGGATGGTATCAGTTTTATAGTGGACAGACACCTTCAGCCATTTCTCTGAATAATCAGACTAGAATCAAAAGCCTGAAATACTKAAATGTCATGAAGATTTGTGTCTGGACCAAAAAACAAGTCCTTGCAGAGGACTGCTGCAGAGGAACATTTCCAAACTGGAAACAGAAACAAGTGAGAATTTACAGATATTTCCTGGAGGTCAAGAAACTCTTGACTGCGTGGGAATCTTTTGATGACAGAGTGTTGGAAGAGCTCAGTGGAAAATCTGAGGAAGRCCTCTAATGTTGTGAAGCCTCTTAACCACTGGACAAAAGGAGTTCACACTGCAGAGACAGATTTCTGAAAGTTTTCTKAACTATTTCTCGATAATTTTCAAATTTAGTATTTTCACGTGCAAGATGATCATGCAGCTCACGTCCTACATCAGCTGGACACCACAAAAATTTGTACAGCTGGACAAGGCTGTGCAATTTTGCATCATCACTGGTGCTTTACCAACATTTTCTGGTGTCAGTAGATCACCAAGGTCTCTTTGACATGGAGCCAGAACCCAAATGAAATGTAATGAAAAGGATCTGTGAAAACTCTGCACCACTCTGAGGGTCTGGACAAGAGGGAAATAGAAAAGGGAAATAAACTCAGGCTGGCAGCTATCAGGAATCAGATCATCACTGAGGAAAATAACTATAGCAGCTCATTCTGTAGGGTTTTCTTACATTTTTTCTCTGAAATGCAAAAATTACAGAGTTAGATGTAAACATAAGCCACTGATAAGAACTGACAACTTAGAATTCATTGAAGTATTTCAGGGCATTCTCCTGAGCTTAGATAATTTAAAAATGCATCTTAAATACCAGCAACGAATCATTAAACCTAGTTATTTTTCAACTTTATTTTTTTTTTTTTTAATTTCTCCTGAAAGACTTTCCACAAAGATTTCAGAAGCACATCACCTCTCACTCAGAAACCAACCCTGGTACAAACCATTGGAGACTGGAAGAGAATACCCAGGGAAGCTGAGAGCTGACCCTGCTTTTGTGTTCATTCAGAAGTGCTGCTCTCGGTCACTGTGAGGCCAAGAGGAGCTCTCACTCTGAGCTGGTTCCATGCTGCTTTTTGCTGTTACACAGCACCCTTCCCTGTTCCTCYTTTTACACAATGCATGTGAAAGGAAAATCAATTGGGGGGAAAAAAATAAAAGGAAGCATAGAACAGCTACTGTGAAGGGAATGGCTTCCAGCACAATACAAGAAATGTGGGTCCAGCACAGGTTAAGTTCTACTTATGGTTGAAACCTACTCATGGTTGAAAAATAGGGTATTACTCAAAATAAGCAGTGGAGCAAAATCTGGCTCACTTTTATATTAGGAACATCTTAGTCTTTCTAACCTAAGTTGGGTCCTAGCACATTTTGAAGAGGTTTCATGAATTTCATGAAACAGAAGACATAAGGTGGTGACGTAGCTTTTAAACACAACTTCTGATTACACTTCAATAATGTGAAAAGATGCTTTTGCTAAGGGGRATATAATGCCACATGTTATTGCAAACAAACCTTTAACTGAAAACTGGAGTGTTTCATAATGTTTCCTCAGGTAAAGTAAAGAGTCACATTCTAATAAAGCCTTTTTATGTTGTATCCTAAATGAGTTTCACAGATGCTTAGTCTATTCAGAAATCACATAAAAGTCCTTCTTTACACAGGGACTGTTACACTGCAAAGAAGTCTATAAAATAACTGATGGTTATTCTGACCATCTATTCAAATATGTGAGATCTTCTGTGATTCTTAAATCACCCAAAAGATCTCTACAGAAACCACAAGCTCCAGAGTTTTACCCACAGGGCTAAAAGAAGGCATCACCCAGCAGTTCYATTGAAAAGGTGTCTGTGCATGCACAGTCACCCAAAATGGTCAGAYGAGTCACCTGCTTTGAATTCAGCATGATAACGGGGACATTTCTGGATGGTGGCACAAAGGGAAGGACTGACAGGTCCAGTGAGGAAATAATGATAGTTTCTGCCATGTTTAACTGGAATTTTGCCTCTCTACCCACTTGTGCCATGAGTGCCAGAAGGCAGCTCCTCTTAGTGCTGCTTGAGGGGATCGAGACTTCCTCAATAACCTCAGCCATCCCCCACTGTGACATTACTAATGAAACACTGATGGATACCAGGTGCAATTACTACAAAAAAAACCATTTTTACTTCAAATGACACTTAAACAGTTTCTGTTTGGGGGTGGCAAAGTTTMAAAAGTGTTTCTGTTACTTAACCTGGATGGCCAATCTATCTTAACATTAAAAATAAACAGCAACAAAGAGGACAAACGTGCTTTATGTCAAAAAGATCACATCAGGCTTTCTAGGTATCATACTAGTAGCACAGGGACATATTTTCTTTCTAAGAAGCATCCCACCTCATGAAAAATGTGGAAACCTCCCCTGTGCTCACCACTACAGCTGGTTTGAGATATTCCTCACATAAATTTTCACGTTTTGGCCTACAAAACTGCACATGATTGACAGAAATTTCAGCTGAAATCTTTAAGTAACCACCAGAATTCTCCACAGAAAGCAGGCATTTTCAGGAATAAAAAAAAAATCAGTCAAAAATAGCTCTGTATCAAGAACAGTTTAGCTGGGAAATTTCCAGCAAGCTGTTTTTCAGCAGTACAGACTCAAGCCTTGACAGGTTTTGAGAGGTACATAACTCTGACAAGGCCTTCTTCAAGGAGTATCCAGGACGTTAAAAATGAAAGGATGGAGTACCCATCAGTAACAGAATGCACAAATTCTAAMAAATCACTTTTCTTTGCATTAGAAAGTTCAAGACTTTCCACTAAGCCATCACAGGGAACCAGATAATATGGAGTGGCTTTCTTCTGAAACACAAAGGGAGTATAGTTTTTCCTAGCATTTTACAACATACCAAATGAAAAATTAATATATTTTTCTCTTTTTTTTTTATTTTCAGAATAATATTTTAAATGTAAGTAGGTCCCTGAAAAAATATTTCAAAAGTTAATAAACATCTTTAAGTTACATGTGGCATTGGCAGGAAGAACTTAAACTACAGATGGCAAAACAGATCTCTTTATTTGCACATTCTTCTCTTCATCTGCAATGCTAAAGCAACCACAAAAAAAAAGAAGATGTATTTCTGCCAAATCAATGACAATTTTAAGCAGACTATTCCTTCTGGGTTTGCACTCTAATTTGATCCAGTTGGTCAAAGATGAGTGCATTATTGTTTTCTATCTAGATCTGGAATAATCAGTATGTAAAATTAAAAAACCCAAAGGCTCTCTTGGGTAAAACTAGAAAAGACCCAAGTTTTCACAGCCCTACACTCCTCTGGGTACTGCACCAGCRATGTGGGATTATTTCCAGCACACACTAAGGAAGGGTAAATGGAAGCAGGACTGTGCTGTGTATTTTTTAAATGATGGAACTTCATTCACGGCAACTTGAATGGTATTACAAATTATGCCTATTTAAAATAACAATAAACAAAATAAATACAGACTTTACCAACTTATTTAGTGTTCTTTCTATTTTCTTCCTAGTCATGTTTTATTTTGCAAAACGCACAAACTTCAATATGTCATTTATCCAATAATTTGTCAGTTGTCTTCACAGTTTTCCATGACCACAGTCCCATCTGAAGTGTATTTTCTGAGTYGAAACAGATAATTGCTGCCTCATTTTAATTCCAGTCCCATCTTAAAATAGATTTCTACTAGTAAGTCAAAAGGTTTGTTTTAATCATTAGTGAATACTAATGACCTTGTACTCTGATCTAGAAGGTATCTATGGACTTTTTTTTCAACAAATGCTTCCTATCGTCTTCCATGCATTTAGATTTCATCCCCACATGCTTGCAATGATGGCAAGATGTGTAGAATAGTGTGGTTACAGAGGGAAAAATAAGCTGGGAAAAGAACTTGGATTTTTTTTAAATTTTCTACTCCACATCTCTCATTGTCTATTAAATACAAATGCCTTTGTGCAGTTTTCCAGTTGGGGAAGTCCTGCGACCAATGGCATCTGGAATTGTCTCTCTTGTATTACGCTGTTGTATTTTCTTTCTAAAAATCACTGTTCTCAGGAGACAGGATATTAAGAACAGATACAATTTTAGTCCTACTAGAAAAGATATATTGAGACTTTTAATTCATTTGAAGAGCAACTAGAAGCCCTGTGCAAAAGGTAATTAAATGAGGTCCAGCTTCAGCCTGGCTGTCAATGAAACCAGAAATTCTTTGGGGAGCTATTGCTCTTTTCTGGCTCCATTCCCCCTTTGGCTTTACCTCCACACTGCCAATCAGCCTCACAACTTTGCAACTATCTTTGAGAAAGTTATCGATGAGTAACAGCTGAGAAGAAGGAGAAATCCTCACATCTCAAGCAAGGTGTGAATCCAAGGTAAGCAACAGGTCTGCTGCAAAGCAGGAATGTGTCTTTCCCAGGCTTTTTCACTGAGCAAAGCCTTCTGTTTCCCTCAGAACCCTGAGATGGGAGGGTTGGGAGCCAGCAATCGCTCAGTCTCAGGAATATCTTCCTGGGGATGGCTCATTGGAGGCAGGGAAGGATTCTTCCCTTCATCTGCCATCCTCTAACAGCAAAGTCACATCCCAGCTCTCAGAAATCCCACCTGGAAGTAGCAAAGCCCAAGACAGGATGGTTTGTTATTCWCCCAGGTGCTAAGGGCTGCCTCAGCCATGCCTTTTCCAGGTAACCACAGGCCTTTATTTCCTCTCTTTATGCCCCAGTTCTCCACATTAAAACACAGCTAATCACACTTCTCCATCACTGCCATGAGGATAAGGAATGTGGATGTTTGGCAGCCAGTGCAGAACCAACCAACCAACCAACCTTATCCAATCCCTTCCATGGATAAGGAGTGTGCACAGACACCTCCACTCAGCYCTTCTGGAGGTTGCTCAGGAATTAACAGCAAGCTACAAAATACTTACAAGAAGCATTAAGGCTGGGGTTTTGCTGATACTATTAGAGGCAGCTGGTTTATTTTAAGAAAAAGTGCATTAGACTAGAGTTAGAGAAGTGAAGAGGTCACACTTAACATCTCAGAGACATGGGCTGCACGTGGTGCCCAAGGGAGCATTTGGCTGCTCCACGTTGGGTTTCTGTTCACTGATGAGTGYGCTGGAGGCATTTAAGGATAACGGGATGGAAGCACTGATTTACTTGCTCTTAAACAACTCTCTTATAAATTGGAGTTTGGTTTCACTCACATTGAGATACTTTCTTTGATTTTCTATTCCCAGCAGATAGGACTAGGGATAGTGCTTTAAGCATAAATGCTGTCTCTGGTAAACATGGGCCGATTTCTAAGTGCACAGGAGGCTCTGGGTTTTGCAAATGCACTAGAGAACATGCTATATTTATTTTGTAACATCACTGCTTTTTGTTTGTTAGTACAAAAAAATACTGAAATTAAAGCCACATGAATATTAAACGAAGCTTTWAATAATTTATTTTTAGTTTTGCCCYGCAGCTGGCTTTACTTACSGGTACTGCTAGCAAGCACTTAAAAATATACATGCACACCTGAACACAGACTGATTTTATTTCTTAATTAATGAAGTGAAAACTTATTAGCAGAGTGAGTGTAAAGAGCTTTGAGTAACTTTTAGGTGCACTATAATCCTTCCATTCTGGTTCCCAAGTTCAGCTTCTCCAAACCAACTGAATCAATGTGGAACTAACTGCAGGCAAGCAGGAGCTGGTAAGAAACCATCATGATTTGAAGCCAGAAGAATTAATTGCCTTTTTTTCAGGAAATCTGTTGGATTTTTTTTTTTTTTTTCAAAAAATGTATGCCATGTTACATGGTGCTGCAAAAACACCATTAGGATGACCACTTTGAAACAACATACTGCACCTCTTTGCCTGTTAAATAAAGGAAGTAGAAAAATTATTCACTGTTTATTATTGGTTGGTTTCCTTTTCTTTTTCTAACTGCGAATTTTCCAAACAYTGAGACATTGAGTTCACTCTGTATAAAAAAAATACGAATAATTGTATAGGTATTATTGCTCTCTTAGAGTAATTTTTTTTTTGAAGAGTCTGTTTTTCTATGATCTGCTGTGATGGCTAATTGCATAATCCTGTCAACAATTCAGGTGTCAGACAGAAGACATGAATCAAAGCTCAAACTCAATTAAAAACAKCAACAAAATTAGGAATAGGCAATAAAAATAGGCATCCTATCCTCAGAGTGAGAATCTGGAAAGGCATATGCCGATAMAGCTCAAACTTAATTGATAATTTAGCTAAAAATGTATTTTTCATAGAAGTTGTACTAGATTTCATTGTAGAAAAGGAGCACAAAGTACCTGTAAGCACAGATGAAACACATGTTTAAAATAAAACATCCTCACTCAAAATGCTTTTCAGTTTGCTCAGTTGTAATTCAGGTGTAGGAATTAATRGGAAATGCATGACTGAAACTTCATACACACACCCACAGATGGCCCTTGCCAGGAGCAAAAAACACGTAAAGTAGAAAAGTTTCAGAAGGATTCCTACTGCTGCAGAGAATACCAGCGTGCACTATCCTGTAAGAGGTGGGATAATCAGGCACAGACCTGATTTGAGTGATAAAACTGAAAATAGATTGGGCTASACTGTAAAGTACTGTAAATCAACACAGCAGCATTAACTTCAGAGYAGAAGAACCCGGCAATCCTGTTTAATTGACATTTTAAGCCTGAATGAGACCAGCAGATTCTCAGTAGCTTGAATAATAATTAGACTGTATCCTATATATAATGCATAAAGAGCCATACTTCTCATTCTAGTGATAAAATTTGGTATTTCTGGKTGAATAGATGTAATGACAAAGAAGGAAATTAACAGCAAATCACTGTGGCTAATAAGGAAGTGTTGATCCAAAATATTAATTCTCTCCACAGRGGGAAGACAAGCTAGACAGCAGGCTGCAGCAGCACTGTAGAAATATTGGCAATTAGACAAATGCTACGTGTACTATCTTTAAAGTACAAAGAAATGATTTGTCTTTGCCACACTGTGAAGAAGGTAAGCTGACATAAATTAGAAGACATTAATGGATGTTAGTTTCTTATTATTCACAWTGGCAAGGTTCTCCATCATCTTCACAGAATACAAGTATCAATTAGAAAAATGCAYRGAAAGTTTCACTTTGTTATCATTGGCTCCTCCAGACCATTATTTCAAAATCAATCCCTGCAGAAATGTCCAAACACCAAACAAGTCAAGAACACAGCACAGCAGACACTCTCCATCCCATTTCCCGTGGTCCAAACCCACATAAAGCCATTCCTCTCTCAGGTCTGTCCTGCAGGGTATCCTGCTCACCTTCTCACCCATACAAAAATCACACAAAGTGCTCAGGTATTTTATTAAAATTCCACTGAGAATATGCAGAGCAACTCAGTAAAAGGAAAGGATATTCAGTCAGCTTCATGCCCCAGTGTGAATATTTCTGATGAGCAAGGCCTGGAAGGGTAATTAATGCTGTTGCACACTGCCCTGGAACCCGAATCTTCAGCAATGTCCTTGAATACTGCAGCATAACAACAGGAGACTGCTAAATGTTGTGTAAAGTCTCCCAAAGAAATGGCACATTGACCAGGGACAGATGTAGAACAATATCCTCAAAGATTTTAAAAACTTGAGGTCTCTGAGCAGGACTTCCTGAGCAGCCTAGAGAGATGTTTCTGCACACAAGACAGTTGTTCTTGCTATGCCCACTAGTTATTAAACCAGATTTCCCATCTGAGATGACTCATTTTAGTTGCTCTGCTTCAGAAAAGTAAGTAAACAACAGCCACAGGTCATTTCAATGGTGTTGAAGGATCAGAAAATGAAGATTTTGGAGTACAAAAGGSGAAGAATAGTGCTTGATAATTGCATGAAAATGCAAATGCTTTGGGGATATTACATGGAGGCAGGAAATGGTACAAAGCTGGAGGGATTGACAGATATTTCAGTGAGTCAGAGCACCAATGGAACTGCTTTTTGCCCAGCTGAGCTCAGTTCTGTTGTGCACTTTCAACGTGGAATAAGATCACGATAGATAAGATCGAGATGGTCTCTCACGTCTTCCAGGACACTTATGGCACTACATCTTGAGGCTTTTTTGTTTTGTTTCGGTTTTATTTATTTATTTATTTTTTTATGAACAAGTTTGGATCCCAGCACTGCTAAAGGCAAGCAGTTAATTTTACTGTTTATTAATTCATTATTGTTCTAGCAACTGGGGACCTAGCCCTTTGGATTAACAGCCAAGCTGGAAGCTGCTTACACATGGCAAGAGAGCAGGTTTGTAAGTTGTCTGCTACACCMAACTCTCATCTCAAGGCTCGAGCACACTTGCCAAGCAATCCAGACAGCACCTACAGATCTAACAGCTTCCCCTCAGCTCCCACATGCACACAGGGTTTGGGAAAAAAGCTCTGCTATACTCTGCAAATAAATCCATGACTACTTGTACCATTGCTCATGCAGGGGGTTAATGAAAAATCTAATACTTTATCAGAACTTGTATCAAACAGAACATTTTGCAGAGGTGAAATAGGAAKAGACCCAGGCTAGGAATGGAATCAGTGATAACTGGTTTTGCTTGATGACTTTAGAGACAGCAATCTCACGTGTGGAGACTTCTAGGCATCCCACAGCTTTGCTGGGTGGTGATGGGGAAGATAAAGCAAACAATTTTCCTTTATCTGAAAATGTGTAAATGAATGATTCAAYTGCTGTATCAGTGATGATTGCTAAATAGCTCTCCTCAACTTCTGTCAATGGCCTGATGAAAAGAATTCATGCTACAGTGATACATTGTTTTCTCAGGCATTGRGACTTCGTGACAAGAGAGGATTTCTTTTGAGGTCAGAAGACTGTATCAGTTGAATATTATTCTTCATTACATGCATTGGAGGTGCCCACTGATCTGCAGGGCATTTAAGCAATTTGGGGCTCATCCTTTTGCCTGCCCAGTGATGTGGATCACCCCTCTTTACTGAATGCACAGGCTGGAATAGAGATCAGTTTGCTTATCCTGTTACATTTATCTTGGTAATCCATTACAGACCTCACTTAATCTGTCGCCAGGTTTTGAGAGTTCCTTAATGTAAATGTGTTTGATCAAATATATCAGAATTAATGGACATACTTTACGATGATGAATGTCAAACTTAATGTATTTACCACATTAATCAAGGCTTGTTTCCTTCACATCTATTTCATTCGCCAAGAATGAGAAAACGTGAATTTAACAGCTGTTTACTTACTACACCCCAGTAAAAACACCCAAAGTTTTAGYAGTTTACAAAATGGTGGACAAAACCAAGTTTTTTGTTTTGCAGAGTCCCGTTTTTTTTCTCTTATTGGAAACTTGGTAGAAGCTTATTAAACAAGCAGAAGGACTGCTACTGTTTTCATCAAGATTTGGAATAAGACATTGGATAATTTATATAACTAAGCCTTTAGAGTATGTATTTTTAAGTGGCATATTYAGAAATGAAATTTAAAACATGCTTTCTCAGTTCCAATGTTCATCAGATCAAGATTTCAGAAAGAAACCAAGAGAAAGAAGGGAGGTGTCACTAGAGCAAGGATCTATTGGTTAGAAATTGTTATTGGTGTGGATACAGAAAGGAAAGCTCTGAGTGGTGGCCTGGATTTGTGGGGAATCCAGACAAGCAGCAGAGTGACCACCAGTTTGAAATTATGCAGGTGAACAAACATGAAGAGAAAGRTGAGAAAAGAAAATGGATATATTTGTGGAAAAAACAAACAAAAGAAACAGAAAGGAAAGAGAAGTCAGAGACAAATTTATCTGGGGTGMTAAAAAGAATGCAGATCCTTCTCCTGCAGATCCACACTCCTCCTGAAGTGTGGGGTTTTTTTATTATCATACATATAATTTCATAGTAGGGCTACTGTGTGCTGAATAAAACAATATCAGAATACAACAGCCAAGGTTATCGTCTTTGGTATTTGATACATCAATAAAAACAAYTGTAATGCTGACATTTCATTTGAAGTCAAACCCGCTTCTATCTGCAAAGTTACATGTTCTACCTTTGCTATCAGTATATCTGTAAATTGTATTGAGGAGCTACAATTTATCCATAAAAGTTGCTATGAAGGACTTTCCTGGTTTCTACCGAAAATAGAGTTTGCTGCATATAAACCTTAAAGGAGGGGATTTAAAAACACAATGCAACATATAAAATACCCATTACACTTCCTCTGTGGAACATGAAGCATTTAAGGGATCCAACCAAATGCTCTCTAAAGAAGACTAATCTCCAAAAAGTTTCTTAAAAAAAAAAGTTCCATCCTTTTTCTGACCAGATTGACTTTAAATTGTGCTGCAAAGCCCTCTGAAAGGTTGTTCTTGGAAAGCAGAAAAGAAGAAGATAAAGCCTGCCATAAGGCAGATGATTATCAAGAACTTTAATAGAATTGAGCACTGGGCTACAGCAGAGCTACAAAAGAGTCCCCTGACCTCAGTGGGTGTTTTTGTTCTGGCACAAAGCAGCCAAGTCTACAGTGCACTTTAGGTGTTGCTTTTATAGTGTGCAAGCCCAACCCTCTGCCCAGCTAGAGACTTTTCAAAACCCTTTTATGTCTCTCAAGGCATTTGCTCTGTATTATCCACAAGGTTCCCATTCAACACTGGATGAATGCATCTTGAGCAACTCACCTGGGCCTCTAATGAAAATTTGACAAAAATTAGTACCAAGTCCTTCTTCAAAGTTTCAAAAATTCTGGCTACATTTCTCTTCATAATCGTTCCCCAGCTCTATGTTTTTGTTGAAACTCCCCAAACAAACAACAGGGGTCTGCACAGTTAGGTAATTCCTTTCCAAGAACTGTGAATCTTTTTACCATGAATTCTRACCCCAGCCTGCCTCAGGGATTTAATTCCCCACAAAACTTCAGTAGGAAGAACCTCGTGCTTCCAGTGGTGCAGGCAGCACCAATAATACCCAGATGTATTTTGGATTGCTATCACAAATTGTCCTGTTATCAAGTATTTGCTCTCTAGAGAACCCACAAGCAAACTGCAGGTCTATTCAGATGGTTAAAATGTATTTCATTTTTATCAGTGATTTTATTTTGATGACAAAATCTACCTGCAATGGTACCCCTCATGTCAAAACTCAACAGGCTTTTATTAAACATTGAATCTGGCCTTTGATATCCATCAGTGACATATTAAATATAACATMTGAAACCACAAGCTTTCCAGTTCAATAAAACAATTCCTTTACATGAACTGTGCTTCCATGTACTCCCTGAATTTCAGTGCATTAAACCAGAAGTGTTTGTTTGATTCACTCATGTTGCTGAGGATGGAATGACTGCTGGAAACAAACCCACTATGGAGAATAAAAATCCTCACATATAGAAATATCTGTGACAAAAAAAGAAATCCTCTTTCTTCGTATTGAAACCTGAGTATAAATTTAAGAATAGACTAAACTTTCTCAGACACTCCTCATCATCCTACTTATGCTGAAATTGTGTTTTGTGTGAAGTTTGAGTATATCATCAACAAAAAGCTTATTCCATGCTGACTTGCTCCTCAAGCAAATTTACCCCATTTTGGGAAACAAAGAGAAAAGGAAACTGGACCCAGAAAAATTATCACCATGCAACTTTCAAACTGGGGTTTGATAAATCACCGAAATGTTGGTGTTTGAGAAAATGGCACATTCAGTCTTTCCCTTCAGCCTCAGCAGAGATTCATGCCAACACTGAAGAATGATATGATTAATTATGACTAAACTTCCTGTTCATTACAGATATATTCCCAAAAAGAAAACAAYCTGTTAATTTGTGTATACCCAAAATACTGTTGCTGCATACCCKAGCATTCCCATGAGAAGCTGTCTGCAAATATGAATTCTTCAGTAATTAGCATTTGTTTGCTTGTGCCATGGATTTTTGACTTCTCCCTTGAAGCTGTTTATCAATGAGAATTCGAAATGCATTATAATTAATACAATCACATTTTTCCAGGAGTAGCTGCTAATTTGAAACAGTACTTGAAATATGGAACACTGCACTTTTTAAAAAATGCCTTGTTCTTCTCAAGATGTYYAATTATTACATTCTGTATGTAAAGRTGTCATCTGTAACTGTCCTGTAAGATTTTGGGCCTTTGTGACAATGGGGAAATTCAAGACAAATAATGACACTTCTACTCCCTTGGGAAAACAGAATTCTTTTACTTTATAAAATGAAGGCGCCTTTTTTTTTATGTTTACATGGGAACAAGACTGTCAGGAGTTTGACACATCATCTGTGCTTTCAATAAAGGAATTTTATTTATAGGAATACTTGAAGACCCTGCTGTACCTGTCTGAGCTGGGGAGTCTGTCATGACATGAAGGGGAAGTCAACCCTTTCATCATGTCCTTCCTCTTACTAGGTGCTTTAGCATTTTCCACTTCATCCCTTTTTCAAAACACAACTTCTTTATTGCAAAGGGCTTGAGGAAAGAGCTCTGAGGATGACTGGACCTCAGAGGAATACTCAGGGATCCTTAGGTCTGCTGTGTGTGGGGGTGGGAGCACTGGTAGCATTTGTGCTGCCAGGACCACACTTGGCTTCCTCTCTGACCCTACAGCAAAGGCATCCAGGGTGTAACATACTTTATAAAGCTTTCAGAATATTCTAAATATATTTTGAATAACGATACAGCACAATTTGAATGACTGCTTCATATGGGAATGATCATGTGCTCCTGGGATACAAGCATATGAGGAGGGAAATTGTATAAAACTGGACATAGCTGCCTTCTTTCAATTGAGCAAATCTGAAGAGCCGAGAACAAAATACTTAAATCGGTTTAGAACAGCAACTGACAATTAAAAACCTAGCAACAGGTATTTTACACATTTTCTGATTCCCACCCAGGAGTATATCACTGTTAGAATGTGATGAACCAGAAGTGTCTCACATKACACCCAYCCCACAGCCKGTTAYTAGTTAGTTAAACCTTGTTTAACARAGCCTGTTATTAGTTAGTTAAAMCTTGTTTAAWAAAGCCTGTTATTAGTTAGTTAAACCTTGTTTATTAGTTAGCTGGGCAGGCTTGATGTCACTTTAGTTATTTTTGTGACAACTACAGCAGCACGTGCTTTTCCTGCTATATAAAGAACATTTTCCCTGATTAATCACAGTCTTTCTACATCTTCTATACATTCAGCTCTAAGTTTTTTAGCAGTTTTGATCAAACCCAATAGAATAAATGCACTAAAATACAGCTGAAAACCCACAGTGAATTTGTTTTCTGGGTAAATMAGGGGGAACAGCCTTAAGCTGATGGAAAGTGCATTCAGGAATGAAAGAAATTCTTTACTAGAAGGGTGATGAGGCCATGAAAAAGGTTGCTAAGAGAATCTCTGTCTTCCCCATCCCAGGGCCAGGTTGGGGCCAGGCTGGATGGGGCTCTGAGCTCAGACCTGGTTTGGTGGAAGGTGCCCCTGCCCATGGCAGCGGGGTTAGAATGACATGGTCCCTTCCAACCCATTCTATGACAACTCTATGATTCTATAAAACAGCTGCTTGTGATGGTGAAAGGTGCAGCAAAGAATGAATTTACAGCCCACTGAAATTTGCAAGGTTTCAAAGAGATTCTTGTTCTGGAAGAACCCCCAACACTGCAAAACTGCACCACAAAAAAAAAAAAAACCTGACCAAAAAACTCCACCAGGACAAGAACTACCCCCTGCTTTGATCAGACTAAGGATCTGGCTCACCACCATGTGCCTGACAGCAGTGAGGCACAGCATTTACAGAGCCATTCCTCCTCTGTTATTTCCTTTTGCTTCTGAGAAGCCAAATTTAGATCTCTTACATCTCAGGTAATCCTCTACATCAACAAGTTCTTTAAAATCTTCACAAGTTCTTCCTTGTACACTAAAAATCACAGTCTGAAATGGGAAATGTTACAAATGTTTTGAACGCTGCATAGAGTTTCAGCAGGAAAAAAAAGCAGTATATATGAAAAACTTTGTATCAAAAAAAAAAAAGCCAGAATGTCTACAAAGGAATTTTAAAAAAATCTGACAACCTGCTCCATAACCATTATATCCTGTCAGAAACTCAGATTTGGTGACTGTGGGAGGAGCAAAATATCAACACTCTCAAAAGCCACCAGCACAATATAATATTACAGGACCCAATAACAAAGTAAAATATCAAAATGTAGCAACTAGGTCTCAGCCACAACCACCAATTACACCAATAAACACCAAGGATGGTCTGAAGTCTCTTTAGGAAAAAAGCTCTGCAAATAGTTGGGTTTTCTAAGATTTTTCAGTATCTAGATTATAAAATTCAACTGAAACATTTGACATAATTCAAAGAAAAGGCTTTGAGAATTTTTGGGATGGAGGCAAAGTAATTATTTCAGTATGAGGAAAAATATTTTTGAACAATCTTAAGTGAGTTAYTCTGTGCTGGGAAATTTCTGGTAACAGAAAAGAAGTCCTTTATCCTCAGAATGAGGGGCATGCCTTTCTGCTTGCAGAGCTATTGCTTATCCAGGCACAGAATGCCCTCACAGCCTTACACTGTATAAGTTCTTCTTTTTTAGTTTCTGTCAAGGAGCCAGGTTATGGCTGAGTTCTCAGAGAGGAAACAGTTTAAGGATCTTTCCTTCAGGTAACACAGCCAGAGTTTATTTGTCTGAATTTGGGACTGAAAGGGCTGTACAAGTCAACAAAGCATGCAAACTTCTTCCTACTGCCCAAAGAGAAATGTGTTTTGACATGATACCTCTGTTTGGCCTTCCTGGGTTGGCAGTATTAGTGAAATGAAAGAGACCCTGGCTAGAAAACATGGAATCAGGCTTTAACTTTTTAATAAAATTTTTTACTGCAGTCTCTTTCTGTAAAGGGAACTCACAAAAGGAGAATCTTTTTGTTCAGTCAGTTCCACATATGGGTGACATGCTGCTCTAATAAAAACCCCAGACTTCTGTTTTGTCCTCCATTGTCCATTAGATACCTTTTCACTTACTGAGATAAAAAATTAGTACATGCCACTCACGAGGCAGGTGGATGGTGCTACCCTTCTACAGAAAAAGCAACTTTATTTTCAATAACAGCTTCAAGGTCTTCTGAACAGACACCTGTTTGCTACTCCTTGTGGTTTARTTTATCACAGTAATTATTCTGCTATTTTGCATTTTATTCTGAATTTTACCAATTCAAGGCCAGATGACAGAGTTACAGTACATCAGTATTACTCCCACTGAAAATGTCATGCACAATAACCCTTATTTAAAGCCATTAYGTGTAACCCACTGGTCTTGGAGGCTGCAATGATCTTCCATAACCAGAACCCAAGGCCCTCCTGCCAAGCATTGCATTGACCCACAATGGTAATGGTATCTACTCATCTGTCATGCATTTGATGAAATCTGGCTACCCAGGAGCTAAATGAAGGCTAAAGCTGACATAAAGGGGCAAAAAAAAAAAAAAAAGTGACAATTAAACATGTTTTTTTTCCCCAAGAACTGACAGCAATAAAATCCCGTGTAAAATATAATTTTGTACCTATCACATGACTCTGACATGTAGTCCTTGTCATGGTGTCCTCCTCTTCTTCTTGCAGRTTTTCTGTGGCTACTTTAGCCTGTACACAGTGCAACAACAAAAGTGAAGAACATCTGTGACTCTCTTTATGTTGCTWCATGATAACCGCAGAATATTTTTCAGAAATAAATCAGAGTAAAGTTACAGGGCATCTCAGAGGGGAATATATAACCTGTCTTATTCTATGAATGATATCTGAGGATAACAACTTCAATTTCATTCAAAATCACAATATGCAGCAGTGAAAAATACCCTTGGAAGTYGCAATTCTTCAAAATAAAAACTTAATATATGCTGTGGTATCTCTTTAGTTCAGTTTGTAAACACTGAACTTTGGCATTTTTATTTCCACCTCTGTTTAAAAGCATTTACTAGCTAGACAGAGAGAAAAAATTCATTTAAGAACGCGGTGCACTCATAGAGCCTGTATTTGGTATTAAAATTTGTGTTACTCAAATCCCTTGGATATTCTGGGGGTTTTTTTTCCAAAAACTTTATTTTTTTGCCCTGTTATTCTGCACTCCTATTTCCCAAGTCTACAGATAATCTGAGTACCTCCCTGGCATACAGTGAAATCCCCTCCATCACAAGCCATCAGTGGCCACARTTCTGACCCAGGGACTTATTTTCCTGCCATGCTACATAAATCAAACAGGAATAAAGATACTTCCAGAGTGATGAGGGGAGGAAAGGCAGCACCATAGAAAAAGTTGCTTTCAATRTCTCAGGGACCTTAAATTATTTGCTAATCACTCTCTGCTGCTTTAAACTGCTTACAGCACACTCACAATAACAAGAGCACATTCTGTAATATAAACCACTAGAATTAATCATTATTTGCATGACATATCTTCGATCACGGTGTAAATCCTGCTTGCTGGGTTACACAAGTAGCCCTATTGACCTCTTGTGACCAGCCTAAGTAAAACACCAAACACTCGCTCTCSAGATTCCTAAAAGTGCATTTATAATCTCTTAATCCTGGGGATTTGATTTCATCTTTTCTTTCTTCCAAAATGCCTCTCTCCAGGCTACGGCAAATGAGGAGGCAAGYGATCATTTGGCATCCAATTCTGGGCAGAACAGTTTCTCACATTTGCAGGGTGCATGGCCAAGTGCTGCAGTGACATTTCACAATATTGCGATAGACGCCTGGGTATTCCCCAAACACGCAGACTGTGCACATGGAGAGTGACACAAAACTCCTGGTGTCTTGATTTTGGTGCCACGCTTCCACCTCACAGAGTGAAGCCCGTGGCTSTTCTAAATCACACAGGGCTGTAATAAAATCACAAAGATGAAACGAAGCAGCGCAGCCCAAAAATGATTGTATCTCACCTTAAGCTCCAGCCAAGGACATGAGAAAATACAGGAGGGTGTGGGATATCCTTGGTGTGGGCTAAAGTATTATGTATTTCTGCTGGCTGGCCTTTAGAGCAAAGTGCTTTTTTGATGAACACTAACGGGAAGTGTATCCCTCTGAAGGTGAATGCACAAGGCCACAGTCAGTGCAACACTGCTTTTTCCATAAATTCAGTGGCAGCCCAGCAATAACATTCTTTGCATGAACAGAAATCAGAGGCAATCGGTGCRTATGTTATGGCATAATAGTGCCTCAAGTCTTTACCTGGCACAYCGTAAGGAAAGTGATTTAATCATCAAAAATTAAATAGCTTTTAAAGGAAAAAAACTTGCTCGAAAATTAATGTTAGAAACTGTTCTGGCCAGGATTTAAAGCAGCAGTATATATCTGATATGCAGTTTGGAATTACAGCAGCTTCTGCACTGAACCGTATGACTGAGTGCACTTTGCATTGTTCAGAAAAGAAAAGAAATCTTCCTGGTTTGGGGCTTTTCAAAAGATTTATGCTGTTTTCTCCAAAAGCATTAATTTTGTCTTTTTATGAGCAAAAAAAATGCACAACAGGCCACTCTACTGCCTGTTTTCAGTCACAGCCATCTCCCAGCCTTTGCAATCTGCTTCAAAGTGAGCAGACACCAAAGAATAACAGGGAATGATAGTAATAAGATTCATGAACTTTGAATTTAAAGACTTTGCATTGTTTTTCTTTCAGAAGTTTGGAGGACAAGATGAAATATCACATACCGAAGAATCTTAAGGTAACATAGTTTTCATAAGTTAGCATTAATAACAGTAAGCACATTTTAAATCTCATTATTCTAGATGCCCTCAGTTTTTTTGGCACTAGATATTTCTTTCAGGAATTAAGTGCCACAATAAACACAATATGAAATTTAAAAAAAAAATGCAGCATATAAATGCAACTTAATCTTTAAAAACAATACAAAACCACTTTGTTTCCCTTCTAACAAAAGAGTGTATGCTGCAGCAGAAGTAATGCCTTTTCACCATGACTAATATATCCTTAAAAACTAAATAGTATAATTAGCATTTCTGCATTATTTACGTACATTAAGGACAATTTTTGTAGTTCCCTACATAAAATGAAGTGTGTTTCTTGAAGATATACTTAAAAGACTATTATTGCAGCATTTAGAAAGACTTCACAAAATGACAGACAAAAAAAGCACAGCAAATTATTGCAGCATTAGAAAATAATAAGTTAGAAATTGTAGAAGCGATGTGTTGGAGTTTTTTGTACTTGTGTAGAGTGAAGATATAGCCTAAGCTGTCAGGACCATATTAAATGGGGCATAGTTAAACTGAGTGACTCTGATAAGGGGCTCTGCTTTGCTATCTAAGTTCTAGATCAGTTGGATTGAATTTCCTGCATATTGCACATTTCCAGACTTTCATTCTCTCTCTTCCCTTTCAGTGACACTACAAGGACAGCCTTAGATATGCTTATAATTTGTGGTTTTATAATGCAGGAGACATCTACATTTTCAAAGAAGAGATGATACCACAGGAGTCAGGAGGAAAGTTTTCAAACACATTCATTTTGCATATGTTCCCTGTGAGTTTAAAAAAAAAAAACGACCTTGTAGATGTTCTCAGGAAAGACATCTGTATTGAAGTAAAAAAAAAGAAAAAAAATATTTGCCTGAATTTGAAATCATGTATGGAGTGCCTTGACCTCAAGCATCCTAAACATCAGCCCTAAGCTAAGGGGTTTTTCAGTTCCCATTATGAAGCTTTTTGCAATGTTCCCATAGAATTTGTACTTCAGATTCCCTCAGATGAAATACTTGTGTGTGCTGCACTTCARTAACTCAATTCTATCAGAGCAATAAGAGTAATAGCCTCAGCCTCACAGTAAGTATTACATTTGGCACAAGTTCCCAGACTGGTTGTTAAAAWTGTGGCTATGGTTAATAATAATAATCATAATAATATGGACAAGACAGCTATCTCAGGAATGAGAAAAGAATGCTATAGGCTTAAAGCATCTCTGTTCTCCTTGTGCTRGACTATAAAATATCATGGGAAAGGCTTTTGCTAGGCAAGACATTGCTCATTAAATTTTAAGGTTAATTAAAAGAAGCTTCACAAGGAAGGGCACCCATCCAGCCTGACTTTAGGTTACAATCCTAGACTCTGTGAACTTCTCAATGCAGTCAAGTTAATCCAGAACCAGAATCTTTTCTTCTACATTGCAACATTCCTCCTCTCTGGGTAAATTAGACTAGCAGGTACAGTTAATACCTTATTAGAGTATAAGGTATTAACTAACTCAGGGCATTAACAGGCAAAATTTTAATGGCACAAAGAGAGACACAGGTCCAATGTATGTTTTTGCTTTTGAACATTCCCTCTTAAGYGACAAATATTCCCAAATGTAGTCAAATACTTTGCCTTTTCCACATCAGCTGTGCACTTTTTAGGCTTAATGACTTCTATAATGCTCAGAGGAATGCTCAATACTGGCATGCAATTTTCTGGGAAAGGGGGGRAAAAAAAATAAAATGGTCCTATTATTTCACTCTCCCACAGTATGATTATAGCATCATTGTGCATGTATCTTCACTGGAATTGAACTGCCAGCAGAAGCAGTAGGATCTTCATGACGAGCTGTATAATGTGGCCTATAGTCAAGCTGCCAGCTTTTGTATTAATTCACAATCCTCTAGCTACACAAAATCTCTCTATCTTACAGATAAACAGTTATTATCCTGTTTGCCTGTAATGGCAATAAGAAACACATCCAGAAGTTAAAAAAGAAGGTAATAATGTTTTCATGTACTGAAGCACTTACCAGGGTCTGATTCTGCATTTCCATATCAGCTTTTGTGTTGCTGTTTTTCTTGTGGTTTCCTTGAGAGCTGATAGAGTTGCCGTGAAGAGAGGAGTCCTGGGAGCTGCCCTTCGACACACTCCTGTAGGAAACATTATTTGATCCACTTTCTGTCTGCTGAGCTGCTTTCTTATCAACTCTGCAGGTAGAGAGTGATTCCTCTGATAAATTACATTGCCCTTCTTCAATCGCTCTACTTTCCCATTCCTTTAATGTTTAAAGTAACCTCTCTGTATCTTTCTGTCTCCAGACCTTTGAGTGATAAATGTTTCTAACTAGCCTTGATCAAACCTGTCACTTGCAATTTCAGGTAGTATATCAATTTAGCCCTTCACATATAATGATTTATATTATATTTGGGACTGCTGTGGGGCAAACGTGAAAACACAATATACCAATTGCTGAGTTCTTCTGTGACCAAAGGTTGTGATAGCTAGAAATGTAATTAATTCTGACAAGTTACCAAATATGTGCTTTCTGGTTGCAGTACAGGAAGATGGAATACATTAAAACATGTACCTAATTACCCTCTATCTTTACACACCATCTGCCGAGCTCCTTGATTCCTGGAATCATTCAAATTATCAACTTGGATGTAACTCGCCTATCTTTAATTCTTTAATTTCAAAGACCAGTGGTTTGGTTAACAAAGTAACATGAACAAAATTATCATCTCATTGTTAATGGGGTTTTTTTTTTGGTCCCTGTAGAGATTAAAGYCCCAACTGTGCACCTGATGTTTGCTACTGTGCATTCTTAGCACAAAAGGAACATCCACTGAATGTGGCATCCGGGCATCTGTAAAGCTACATGGACATCAACACATCCCAAACTGTGCTCTGGAGATTTACCTGTTTAAAAGCTCTCTCATAAAGCTGTCTTTTGGTGAGTAGGCAGCTGTGCTGGATCCCCTGACTTGTTCACATTCAATCTCACCAGGAGGGTCTTGGGCAGGTTTCCTAATTTTGCTCTCCATGGCTAAAATGTCACCGTTGTCTGTTTTCCTGTTAATTTCATTTTCTATTTCACAGTGTTGTTCAGTTTTCTTTTTTTCTTTTCTTCTCTCTAATCTTGCCTGCTTAATTCCAAATCCTGAAACTTTGGCATCTTTTTTTTCCACCTTAGTTTTAGGAACATCAGATTTCCTGCTACTCAGGGCTGGCAGCTTACTCTTCCGGAAGCCAAACCAACTAGCTATAGAAGGCCCAGTCTTTTGTTTAGTCTCCACAGTGGGAGATTTGGTTTGCCCCTGACCTTTTTGCACGTTTTCTTGGATGCATAACATGACTTTCTCCTCTATTGTAGGCTGCAGAGATGGTGAGTTCAAGGAATCATTAACTTTCTCAGAGGTTTCTGCTAATTTTAAAGACATTTGCTGTCTTCGKGACTTTGTTGCTTCCAGTTTATGAGGGCATTTTATTCCATCAAAGCTTTGGAAGGACAAAATTTGTTTGGAGGATACAGTAGCTGAAGCTTCTAACTCCAAATCTGCTGACAGAACACTTTTTTTACCTAGAGCTTCGTGCTTAAAGCTTTCGGTGCTGTTCTCATTCTGCACAGACACACTGCGTGCATCTTTCTGAGAAAATGGTTTGCTTCCATCACATTTTGAAGCRTTGTGAAAATGGTCTGCTTTTGGAGATGGTCTGAAGGGCAATTTGCTTGGGCTTCCATGCTGGCTATTACAACTACTCATATTTCCAAGAGAGCCTTGTCTRGGATAAGAATTTTCTGTGGGTTTAGTAGAATATAAAAGAGCCTCTGCTGCCCCAGGAATGGCTTTGATTTGGAGTCCTTCCATGGCCGAGTTCTGCCTCGTTAGAGAATTTCCTCTGTCAGAAGTGTTTGTGATAATCTGAGTCCGTACCTTTCCGGGACCTTCTGTCACAGGGGCAGATGGCTTCTCCCCTGTGTGAATGCTGAAACTCTGACTACGAGCTTTTGCTCCGTTCATGCCCAGAGCTGGCTTCAAGTGAGACTTGTTACCAGAAGAAACAGACCTCTTAACTAATTTGTTTTCTAATCCATCTCCTCTGTCTACYACCGAGTTGCAGTTTTCATGAGAACGAGCCGATGCCGTATCCATACTAAATCCCACAGCAAAAGTATTTTTTACTTCAGTATCAGACTTGGAATCCTTTAACTCCGCATCCGCTGCACCTTTAGGGGTTACACACACAGACTCACTYTGTTTGTACTTACTGGAACTCACATTGCTTTTGGAAGCTGCATTTATGCTGTCCTTCTCCTGCTTCCCTGGTACAGTAGAGCTCTTSCGCAGAAGCTGGGGAGATTTGACAAATAATTTCAGTCCCACAGGGAGACGGGTTTTCACTCCCCTCTCGTTAGAGCTCTGAGTAGCATTTGCAGCATCACTGGCATGAAACAGTGTTGACGGGAAATTGTTTACCTGAGATAGCAAAGGCTCGCTTGTGCTTGTTGTGTGACATTGAGGAGATGWGGGGAGAATGTTTGGCATCTTCTGGAGCTGATCCAACCCACTGTCACTGGAAATATTGTTTTTGCTGGAATATGTGTCTTGTGAAGGAGTTGTTTCCAGTGATGGACAGCCTAGAGAAAAGGACCTGGCTGTTTGAAAATCTGTGCTGGAATATTCACGATGCCTRTGGAGACCCAGCTGATTAGGGTTTTTTGGGCAGACTGGCTTTGTGGAAACTTTGGAAAGTCCTTGGCACGCACTGTGGGATTGCTGAGATGTGCATTTATTTTGCATAATTCCTTCTGCATTTTCTTGAAGGTAAGATAATTCAATTTTGGCCCCAGAAGATACATTTTTTGCTTGCATTTCATGACCAGATTGATTATGAAAGCCAGAGTTCACAGTCCCTTTTAATGAAGATGATTTCAGTATATTTTTTGCTGTTTCAGTGGGACCAGCTCCTCCTAACTTTACCGCTAGAGGTGGGGAATTAGCATAATTAGGCCGAATCAACAGGGATGTTGATCTGCCTGGAGGAAGGGGTGGGGATGGAGACCGGGCTTCTACAGGTGCTAAATCACAATGAAAGTCTCTGGTTGGAGGTTCTCCATAGCTRCTGGGCTCTATAAGGTGCTGAGGCAACAGTGGTGATGCTGGACTCTGACTCTTTGGATGCTTTGACCCATCTCCTCTGCCTGGACGTTTCAAGTTGGGCAGGGGGTGGGCAGGGGGCTTTGGAACCTGAAAGTCAACTTTCGAGTCAAAATGACGAGGTGGGCTTTGTGCCTTTTTGAACCTGGAAAGCTTTACAGGCGGCAGAGCAGGTGATTTCTCGAGGGCTGTGGGGCCCACTGAGAGAGCTACAGGTGCCTCYCCACTCTCAGCCATCACAGTTTTTTGGGGAGAAAATTTACCTCTGCTGGGTATTTTAGTTACATTTGGCTTTTGATTGATTCCTGTGTGCACAGAGGAGCTTGAATTGGCCTTGTATGATCCATCATACATTGGCTTCACTAGTTTTTGTCGGGAGCTATTTTGCTGTGTCACTCTTCCACAGCGTGAAGATTCACCACAGGTCAGGGGGACAACTRTATTTTTATTCCCTGTATTATCTTCAAGAGTATTCTTCCCAGTTTCATCTTCCTGACTTTCTAAAGCAGTGTAGTTTCTCACACTGGGTCCTGGCTGCAGATCAGTTCTTCCCTGAGGTACAAGTTCAGTGTATTCTGCACTGGACRTGGTTTGTGGTTGGTTGATTGAAATCTCATTTCTTGTTACGGTGACAACTCCAGTTTGATGTGAGCTGAATTCAATTGGCTCACCATCCTTAGCATCATATATTACTGTAATGCACTCTTCAGAAGAGGTCTTTTTAATAACCTTTYGTTGTTTAATGAAATTACATGTCTTCGGCCTGATGTCCGAGTGAACAGGTATCTGGTTCTCTTCTTTGTCAGCASATACAAACTGAGAATTCTCCGTGACTTTGAGAAAGTCAGAGGTGTTTGTATACTTCTCAGGAAAGGGAGTYGCTAATAAATCTGATGGACTTTTCTCATCACTGCTTTCTATATGCAATTCATCCAAGACTTCATTGTCATCAGTGTCTGAAAGCTGAAAATTAAAGTCGTTCCAGMCAGTATTAGAATGGCTTTGATTTAACTGTAACTCAGGCAGTTTTGCTCTGGTGCCTGATTTCACTTCTGCCTGGAACCCACTAACAAAGCTAGTCAATTTTTCAGGTCTTTCCTTTGAATCAAAAAATGAACTTCTTTCTGGCAAATGTTTCCTGTTAGGATCCCAGTCAAAGAGACTGTCAGAAATGCTRTGACTTAATTTGCTACAATAGGTCCTGCAGTCCTTGCTTGGTACTTCCTGCAGCAAGAGTAAGGATGAAGAGTCATCATCTGCATCATCATGTGAATCTGAATCATAAGAGAAAGTTTTGTTGTGTTCAATGCAAATACTTCCCATTTCCATTGGCTTACAGTGAGTCTGCTCATTATGGCCACCACATTTTATTCCAGGGGAATATATTCCTTCGTTGGAGTTCATGCAATCTTTGTAACCCCATTTTGATATTACTGAAGGTGGTTCAAGTAATATTTTTTGCTTCTGCAATTTTCTCAGCCCTTCTAAGATATGGTTTTCCTTGATACGAGTTGGAGGTAGATCATCTGCAGGACTTGAGAGGTTGCTTGGGAGCGAAGAACCAATGCTTATTCTTTTATCCCATCTCACGGATGACTGTCAAAACAAAATAAAAATCACTTGTGTTACTCACAGGTGCTGTCAAGGAAAGCGTTACCATTTTGGTAAAGAGATATAGGAGTTGCATAAGGGCATTACATTCCATTCTTTGCTATTTTTAGCAAAATTCTTTTGTAATAAAGGAGTTCATCATGGTGTGAAGGCTGAGGTGCTTTAAAAACCTGTAGGAAGAACAATATGAATGGAAGGATTATGATAAAGAAGAAGAGCAATTTGGGCTATGAAAGGCAGAATAAATGTCAGAACAAATGAGGAGACTGTAAGCAAGCTGGAGTGATAAAGGAATTGCTAAAAAAATTAAATGGGAGGGGTGACAGTTAAGTGACAACTGTTTTCAATATAAAAGAGGGAGGAAAGTAAAAAACTTCTGAAATAGTTAACTTTTCAATTAATCTTGCTTCAAATAAACTAATACATGTAGAAAATTAATTTGATTTACCCTTTTGCTTGTCTTCCCATCATTCCAAGTGTAGGAGGAACCACTGGAATATTCACTGCAAGCACTTGAGAGGGAGAGTTCACTGCTGCTGCAGCTGCTCCGGGGATACAGGCGGCTAGAACCTGTCATATTTAATTGACTCTGGCATTTCAGGGCAGGTATGCTGGCTTTCACATTCTGCTGGCAGTCCTGAAATATGAGGAGAAATAGAAATATATTACAGGCAGAAAAAGATCATTTAACTTCCCCTTGATTAAGAATGGCACAGAGAAAGCAAGTTACCTACTTACACCTTCCTGTCATGCCATTTAGTGTCTGGTGAATTTAATACAGAGAACTAAATTAAAAATTGCTAACAATTTCATTTGCCCAGGGGGGAAAAGTCCACAGTCCTCAATGTTTTCTTCTTTATTCTTCAACTAGTACTCAGCTCTTCTTATGGTAAAGATTATTCTGAGTCTGTTTGAATTATGCTTCATATATAAGCAGCGTGCTTTGGTAAGATACAGAAAGCAAACTTATAAAAATACAAGTACATCTTGACAACTGCATTATAGCCCCACAATGTAACAGATGAGGCTGCACACCCTGGACAAGGTAAATTAATTTAGTATCCYGAGCAGAATGTCCACTGAGAATGGAATCTCTCCATTACAGTCTAATTTTGGTTTCCTATCTAGTTCAAAGCTTTGTCTAAGAAACTCTCTGACGTAGGACAATCCATCTTCGTGTCGCTCGCAGACAGCTGAAGCCTCTTGCTTATGCAATTTATTGACACTTTATGGCTGCCTTTAGTACTCGTGTAGTTATCGCCCCTCTCCAAATGCAATTTCAGCTGACTGTGACTAAGTGCCAGCTTTGAGGAAGAGAGTAATGAAGAGTAGATAGCACTTTAGGTAAAATATTAAACCTCYGTAGGAGTAGCTAGGATGCCTTTAATTTGTTTTCAAACTAATACTCTTGAGCCTAACCACGTTAAAGCTTCTTTAGTGTTAAGTTCTTGCACTATTCTCCTGTTTCCTTACAGAATCAGACATCTTTTTAATTACCAGGCACACAAGACATGACTACATGAAAAGAGGTTGTAATGAGGTGGGTCTCTTCTCACAAGTAGAAACTGATAGGACACAAGGAAACAGCCTCAAATTATGCCAGGGGATGTTTAGATTGGATATTAGGAAAAATTCCTTCGCCAAAAGAGTTTTCAAGCAATGGAGCAGGAGGTCACCATCCCTGGAGGGAGTTAAAAGCTGTGCAGATGGGGCACTTGGGGACAGGCTTTAGTGGTGGGCTTGGCAGTGCTGGGTTGATGCTTGGAACCGATGATCTTAAGGGACCTTTCCACCCAGTGGTGGGTGAGAGGTTGGATTTGATGATCTTAACCATAAAGATCTTTTCCAACCAAAGTGAATCTACGATTCTGTGACTGTTTCATAGAACTTCCCTTTGGATTTCATCAAGGCAAACTAAAACAATATTTATTGATTTTTTTTTATGTAGATGTACCTCAAATTAATTTTGCTTAAATGAAAAATTTACCTTTACACTTARGAAGAAACAAGAAATATAAAGTTATTGAATCCATAAAATAATTATCAAAGCTGTGTATGCCCTAGACACAGCYTCTTCATGGAAATCCCTAGAAAAACACTGTTTGTAGGCACTTCTTATGCACTGACATATCCGTTGGCCTTCTGCTAATTTTTTCCATTTATTCCCCCATGTTCCTCCCATTTGTTACAACTGGGGTTGAATCTTTTTTCAGCTGAATGGAAGGGAGCAGAATTTTTACTGCTGAGGAGCTCATCAGTAGAGCTGTTCATCGCTCAGCTGACATCATAATGTTCTGGTTTTGACAAACATAACTACAGGGCAAACCATCATTCTTTGTCACAGGCAAAACCTAGGAATGGGAAAACCATTTAGAGGCACCAAGAGCATATTCCACCTCTGGGAATTATTGCTACATGCTCCCTAGGATGTCAAACGGATGCAGGAGGAACATCCAGTGGCTCTGGGAAGAACATCTTTCAGCATCAGGGGCAGGCTGATGCCTGTGGTTTTTGGGTTTTGGCTCTGAAGCAGACTTTCTCACTTCATTGAGACAAATTAATCTTTATTTCTGACGCTGTGGCTCCCCTGGGAGACTCCCTGCCATCAGCTTCCTCAGCTGTGGCAGTGTCACTTGTGGTGAGGGTGATTGTGCAAAGGCTGACAGCAGCAGCTGCTTCTCTTGGCTGTTCCTCTGYATTTTGGCTCTGGAATTGGGAAAACGTGCCATGTGGGATTCCTGCCCTTTGCACTGCRCTGTGTCCCAGCCATCACAGCATCCAGGGGAAGGATGCCTGAAAATCCTCTCCTTTAGGAACCTCCTGTAGGAGGAAAGAGATCACAGCACAGTGACAAGAAATGCTTTCCTGTCATCTTCTGCTAGTCTGAGAGCCTCTCCCTCCTCTCACTGTTTCCTTTGCACCTAAGAGAGGAAAAAGACATTTGGTCCCAGAGTTTCAGCAATAGGAGAAATGGAGATATCTAAGCAAAGCAAAAGAACAGTATATTACTTTAATCATCTTTGAGAGAGGAGAAAATGTGCAAAAAATTTAATGTCACTCCACATTATGAAGTAGGGTATCTACTCAATTTCTAGACTACATTTAGATCAGTTAAGAGAGTGGAATTTTCYCCTGCAATTTGCCTTTATTCTCTAAATTATCCAAGAAAGTAYTTTGAATAGCATGTTTATGATGCATTAATTAAATACATTTAACTTGCATATGGGTCTGTTAACTGACATGGTGAAATTTTAATTTTTTGTAATCATGACTCTTTAGTCATTACCTTTAATGAAATTAGAGTAAAAAAGCCTGAATGGAGTATTATAGTTTAAAAATGTAATTTTCACTAGAAATCAGAGAAAATTGAAATAATCAGACCATTAAAGACACAAAACTCTATATTAGAGCAACTTAACCTGAAGGCTTAATTAAATATAATGCACAGGGTTGTTAGCATTTTTGTGAACCTTTGAAACAATGCCTTTTCATTAAAATACGTATTACAAGGGAGATTACATTTTTGTTGACACTACCATACTTCAAGATCAAAGGCACACGCAGGTTCARTGTTCTGTTCTTGTACTCTTTTGTTTCCCTGTATGTGATTTTTGTTTTTTAAGCTACTTTTTTGTTTGACAATGAAACATGAAAGCCACGCTGGCGAACGTTTTGCCAAATAAGCACAAAGCTCACTCTGTCTGAAAAAAAAAAAATAAAATGCAGAGCCCATGAATTTTTAAAAGTTCATACATAATATATCATAAAAGTGGGATGAATAATACGGGGCATGGGCTTTAATAAAAAGCTCCTTGACCATTTCTCAGAGATTCTGAGATGTAATCAATACCCAAAAAGGTGTACTGGGGACATTGCTAAGATTTACGCTTTTTTTGCACACAGTGACACTATCTGCTCACTATATCAACTGAGGACACAATATTGAATTTCAGAGAACAGAAGGAAGTAAAAGCATTGTTATCTGCCTCAACAGTGCTTCAATTCAGAGATCAGCTTTATGGCTCTTCCCTGACACAGCYTTCAGAGGCAAAGAGGAGGTTCCAGACGAAGGGCGCAAGGACAGCGCGAACACTCACGTGCATCTGAGCATCAGCACCTCGAGCTTGCATCAGGCTTCGGTTTCGTTCCACTTCTGAAAGCAAATCCCCAGAKGAGAGGTCCAGGATGCGTGARTGGAGTTTCTGGAGGGGCAGAAGGGAATGAGCAAGGCATAAGCATTTGTCACATATGCAGCAGGTCAGCATTTTTAAAATTCCAAACTCTGCTGTTATATTTCAAGGGAAATGAAGAGCCTGAGGTAAAAGAGGACTTTTTCTTATTTCAAATGTTGCTCTTYGTGCTTACTTTGTCCAAGACTTCCTGTCTGGAGGACAGATCATTCTTCATCCAAAACAAACTCTACTTTTTCTTCTAGTCACTGCTTCGCCACTTATCATTACTTCACACACAACAATAACAAATGAGCACCAAGTCCCACCATTATCCATAGAGTTTGACAGGTTTCAGGAAAAAAGCATAAAAATGAACTAAAAAATTAACATTTATAAATCAATCAACATGTTAATGTTGTTTTATTTACGAGCTGTTACACCTTGTGTGAATGATTGCAAAAGTGACCCTATTTTTAACCAGCATTGATCTGCTGAAGGCCTCCTCTGCACACATTTTAACTCAAAGTCATTAATGTCATCTGTTAGGAACAATTAATGTGAATAGAAAATAATTGCATCGGGGAACTGGGGACTCAGAGGATTTTGTGCATTAATATTCACATGCTGTTCGATTATATACACAGTTCTCTCRGTTTTTCTCAGAAGGATGGCTAGGGTTGTGCCTTTCCCTCCATGTTCACCTGTACACCAATTCTAGGGCTTTCAGTCTGCATTAAGCCTGATTTGTTTTAATTGCAGTTTCAATAAAATCCATGATTTATGTGAATGCCTTGGCCAATGAGTTCCAAAGAAGAAATACCTGCAGTCTTGTTAGTCCCTGGGCCAACACACCATGTAACAGGCAGTATGGATCTGACTCATGGTCCACTGAAATCAATGAAAATGGACTAAAAAAATAAACCMCCCCAAAAAAGGACTTTGGATSAGGCTCTTTTCATTTTCCCATTAATTCTCCAGGTTTGCAACCTAAAAGACCACATATTTAACCCCCTTCAGCTTGGAGGCCCAAATGGTGCAGAGCCTGCCAGGTGCTTTGCTCTGTGAGGGACACAAACCATGGAGAATTGTYGAGGCTGGGTCAGTGCCCCATCACCCTGCCCATCCAAAAACACTGGCCAAAGAGGGAAAAAGAGTCTGTAGCCAGAAAAGCCTTTACAGAGYGTAGTGTTAGTTCTCTGCAGGGCCCTGAAATGCGAGTCACACAGTATCTTACACCCAGCTACTCCCCAGCCTGCTCTCTTGGTGCCCACTGCAGAAATTAATCTGCCAGAGAACAAAGCAGGCAGCCATTCCTACAGCCTCTGTTATCTGCATGTTCTGCTTCAGGCATCTATTCCAGAAAATCTAGGAAATTTTTTTAAAAACCAGTAATTATAAATTTGGGAGTCATTTCTCAGGAGTTACACATTCATCCAGGTTTATTAAGGAGGTACTGTCTGTCTCAGAGAGATTATGGAAAATATTTTCAATGATCAGTATTCTGTATAAATGCATTTTGTCCAAGACACTTTTGAATAGATTAAAGTGCTGCAAGCACTCAATATGCAAGATATATTTCATTATACATATTAACTGCATCCAGGCTATGTGTTTTTTAACATCAGTGGTATCTGGTTATTCACTGTGCACCTTTCAAAGTGCTGTTACTAGTACTGCTGTCAGGTGTTTGTTAAAGATTTAAACTCCGGGTAAAATGCCTGCTCAAAGTCACAGATTTACTGACTTTGTRCATTTGTTCCTCTTGACAATAATTCCAACTGCATCACTGAGCCACCAGAGAATTCCAATGTTTCCAGAACCAAGAGTTGCTGGTGCTATAAACAAGTGGTTTGAAGATAAATGAATTACTTYCTCCAGTGAAACCAGTCACCTGAGATATTTTAGTGGAAGTTACAACAGTCAGATCTGTGCACTGGAGATGATGACTGGGGCTATCTTAGATGGAGGAACATTTGTAGCTGAAAATGTATTTTCTCAGAAAAAAAGTATGCTAGAAATAGTGCTATAGGAATTTTAGTTGTAATACAGTCTTTCCATTTTTCCACTAAGGCATTTAAATAATTCATTACTTAAACAGGAACATATACACATTTCAATAAGGGAAATGAAATATTCCCTTACAATGTCATCTCATAGAATTTAGTGTTACTTACAGAATACAGAACCTGTGTCAGACATAAGAGCAGAGACCAGYCCAGCTGGAACAGGCATAAATCAGAAACAATTCTGGACCAGTGATCAGTCATAGGCCAKCAGAACATGCTGGAAGCAGCTCAGGGCTCTGGGTGTCCCTGTCAGTGGCTCAGTGACCAGAGGGGCTGGGCTGTAAAGGTGTCACRCTGTGTTTGAACCATCCTTGCCACTGCTAAACTCAACAACTCTATAAAACTGCAGTACCAAAGGCARATCAGCAGACTAAAATGATTAACGAGGAGGGAAAGCGTGTTCTCGAGATRTATAATGTGATTATATTTCTGTATCAAATGAGATCATCACATTGGGAATATTCCTCCCCACACATATGCAAATAAACTAACAGAGGTGGCCAGCACAATGACTAGCATTAACAAACAGCATAATAAAGTTTGAGGTCATTAATTAAACATAATCACACAGCATTGAGGCAAGTCATCCAATTACAAAAGAAAAGCAAAAGAAAAATGTTTCTCTTTCATTTATTTTTCTTTTTCCTTCTCCATTGTCTGATTAGAAAATGGGGAAAACTCTAGCATTTGTTAAAAAACCTCATTAATGATGCATTTAAACTCAAGTAACAGATTGTACTAACTATGTATCTTCGTTCTGATTTCTATTCAGATATACAAAATGTACTGTGTCCTTTATGGTTATTTTCAGATGACAGTCACATAACTAGATCAAGGAGTGACTGTTGCCTTGAAAATAGCTCAGTATCAAAATCACTGTTGATAATACCACGATACAATGCAACAAAAGGCACTGCAGTTCCACAGAAGAGATCACATCAGTTTAAATAATACTTACATATGAAACCAAGGAGTTGGAACTATAAATCCAAGTTACCTGCCCCATTTGTTGGTGACCTATATAATGATAAGAGGAGAAACTGGGCAATGCTTTGAGGGGGTGGGGAGCACCTGGGCTCCTCTAGAAACAGGAAAGCATCAGGATCACTGGACTGCACACCTGAAAATCCRTATTTTTGGAATTTTCATTTTGGAACTGAATGCAGCACGGACTGGGCCAACTTCCTTGGGAACAACCCTGTACTGAGTACTGCAGGTGTGGACTAAAAAGCTTGTTACACTTTAGCTTGACTGTACCCACGTGTCTCCAGAAAGTGGTGCTGAGAGGCACAAAGGCCAGGGCAGAACAAAGGGACCTTTCTGCAGGTGCCTAAGAGCAGCAACAGAAAAGCTCCTCCTCCACCTGTGAGACTGATGCAGAAAGGGCTGTGCCCTTTGTGGCTCAATGTCAAGATTAACTCCTGTAACCCACATGAAAAATAAAAACAAAGCAATGGATAATTTAGGTGGAAACCTATTATATCAAGTGCAATAGGAAATACAATTATCTGGCAGGCAGATAACCAATCCATCAAGCAGCAGGCCAGTTCCCCCTCCCCCTGCAGCAATCTTATTAAGACTTTCTAGGAAGATAAAAGAAGGCTACAACCTGCTGGCACAGGGCAATATCACAGACAGACTCTCCTACCATTGTGCCTTCTGACTCCATCTCTGCAGAATATCTATCAGCTCCCACCTCCTTTTTGAAACATCTAATGGTCTGCAGCATTGCCAGAGCAATTTTCAGTGAATTATGCCAAAGAGTACACAGCTCTTCAATATTGGATGAGTTAATTGCTATTAAATCAATTGGCTTTGCTTTTCTCACATGAGCCAAAGTCCATCATTCATAGRCAAAAAAATTCTCTCTCCAGGTACCAAGGAGACATTTTCATCCTGCTTCTCCATGCCAGAGCTGTAAATGTTTGTTTGGGGTGTTGTGGTCCTCTCCCGTCTTTGCTGTTTTTCAGGGCATCACAAACCTGAACAGGCACAATCTGGCCTGCTTCCCTCTACAGCCCAGCACTGAAATTGGGCTGGAAATTAACATTTCCATTGCAAATTTACATTTCCATTTCACCATAAAGATAGTAGACAACAGAAGGGAAAAATATCATTAGGTATGCCATTTACATAYTATTAGTTTATGTAGAAGTATTTAYATACTATTAGTTTATGTAGAAGTATAATCTTTCATTAGACAAAATCTTGGTTTTTGTGGTTCTTAGCTACTTTTGATAATCAATATCACAAAAGCAAAAGTATAATAATTTTTCAGCTCTAGAAGTTATATATGAAATAGAAAATTCAGAATTATGTCCTACTATCCTACTATTCACTTCCTATAAGCCTAACTTCATGGTTATCACTGTTTTAACCTTGTAGCAAATGAAAACCATGTCTAGTGAAAAGGATCCCTGTCCATGACAGATGGGTGGGAATCAGATGAAATTTAGGTCCCAACACAAACAAGTCCACAATTCTATGAAAATTATTCTTTGTTCTAATGTTGGGCCATGTTTAACCATTTACAGGATTTGGGCTAAAACTGGAGTAAGAAACACTCCTTGACYGTTTGAAATAAGCAAAATACTTAGATTACTCAATTATGCAAAATAATTAATGTTCATCACTTAGACCTAAAAAGGCTACAAACAAAACTTTGCACAGGCAAGAATCCAACTTCTGATTCCAAAACTAATGCACCACACKAATCTGTTTTTTCTAATTCTCAGTTGCCACAGGTACCATTTCCAACAGACCAAGCTCTCAGTGAAGATCTTTGATAATTGCCAAAGAGCATGGGACATTATAGAGCTCAGTCTGGAACAGGCAAAGCAGCTCAGCACTCTTACACCTTACAACTTTATTTAGCACCAACACGTACATTGTCTTTCACATTTAAAATTCTGTTCTTTCTCAGGGCCTGCCTGACAGATTAACTCAGTTTGCTCCGTGTGCTGCTGTGAGCCCTCTTACCACAGGAGCCACCCCATAGCAGGATTAATTCATTTTTTGGTGGGAGGAAAGGGTTAATTCACAGTAGGTGAACCCCAGGATAACTCTTACAGTGGTCTGAGCAAACAGTTGGAGRCTTTTATTGATCCTACCCACAGCTCTTTAAAACACAGGAAACAATCACAAATATGCAGTATTGCTCAGTGGTGATAGGAGGGAGTGTTGTACACAAGTGAATATTAAAGGATTAACTGTAAAATGCATTTCATAAGCTAAATGAGTTCTTAGTACAAGAAAAAAAGAAAAAGGAAGTTTTCAGCTAGTCCTTAAATTTCAAGTGAAGTGYGTGGACTTGAATTTTCCCTTAATCTAATAAAAATACTTCCATGAAGGTTCTAATTTTATATTTTCCATTTGTTTTTTGTTGTTTTTTCCCTTCTACTAGGCACGCTTTTCCAAAAAACCTTTACAGAAGATACTAAACTTTAAATCCAAACCCGGAATTAACAGTGGTTTGCTGGTTTTGCTGGCAAATCCTCTGGGTGAGTTTAGTGAGAMTTAATGCAACATCCAAGACAAACTACAAGGGTGTGATACCAGAAACATTTGTATGGAAGATTAGAGTGCTAAAACTACATCAGAAAATCCTGCTAACACGGCAATTCCAGCACAAAAAATAAAACAAAGGTTTCATTTGTGTCTGCTGCAGAGTTTCCAAGTTTGCAGCTCTCTATTACTATTGAGCCATCCAGAGATGGCAAAACTGAGTGAATTAGACCCAAAGTAACTCAGAAGGGTGAAAACTTATTCCAGGGTATAAATTGGGAGGTATTAAGCAGCATTGGATATATAAACACAAATAGCATAATCTCTTTGTATTCTTCAGAGAGTTGGCAACATTAATGTAAGACTAAAATTACTCCTGTTCCAAATCCTTAGTTTTATTAATTTTTATAAAATGCTTTAAATAAAAAGTTACATTGAAAGACACAAAGTAATCCCTTCTGATCCCAGGCTTCATTTTATATGTTTATCAGTGTTTTCAAGCTCTGAGATTCCAAAGTGCTAGTTCTCATTTTAATAGAACTATGGTAGGAGTCTGTAAATATTGCAGTAATATGAAAATGAGCTAATTTAATTTCTTAGGAAAATGCATGTATAAAGTTCCCTGTGGTTTGTAATTACCGTAAAGTCAACAGTTTACATCAATGACCCAGTAATCAGCTACTCAGAACGTGAATAATTAATGAAAAAATGTTTTCAACGAGCTTGCAAATGGAAGACTCCTTRGAGTATGGAGAAACAGCCGTGCTGTGAGAATAGCACTGTGCAGCAGTCGAGCCTCTTATTAAAAGTACATATTTGTATTTTGTCTCTTGTTTTTCTAAATGTCCTCCATTGATCTAATTCTGCTTAGCATGTCAATTCCACAGTGCTAAATGAGGGCCAGCACCATGGAGGTGTTGTGAATTTTGGCAACATCAAAGAGCGAAGGCCAAGAATCTTGCACATCCTGACACCTCCTGTTGTTACTCTCCACAAACAAAACCRTTTTGTTTTCAACATTTCAGCGTTGTCAGAATGAGTCTAGGAAACAACTTTATACTAAAGTCCAGCAACAAGGAATAACTAAACCATTAATCTTTCCTGGCATGTCCTACCCATGCTATCTATGCTTCAGCAGTAAAAAGGAGGGCTGGTTTTTATTAYTTCACTGTATTTAAGAAATGCTTTAATATAAAAACACAGGAGAAATGTSTCACTTCTGCTACAGTCATTGCATTATCAATCCTTATATGATTAAAAGCTACTCACTAATTTCAACATGCTGCTAAATTGCTCATACTRTGACAGTCAGTGACATTCCTGGTAGCACAGCATAATATTGGTTGTTGCCTTTGTGATTCCTACAGTTTAAAATTCATTTTCACATTCACTTTCTGAGTATGCCCCAAAATAATCTAAAGGAATTAGGCWGACCTCAGTGCGATCTTCTTATTGACATTTATGTTGATCGATGTTGGCTCTACCAGAATTGGAATCTACAGATCAATTCCCTTATTAGATTCGTTCTCAGTGCTGCCATGATCATTTTATCACAGAAGCTGCTGCCATCAGATGCTGCTTTATCACTTTATAATGGGATAAGCTGAAGCTTTCCTCTAGCATATAGTTGGAAATGGTAACTGTTTGAAGTCTAAATATTTCTTTCACAGATTTTCAAAAGTGTCCTTTATTAAATGCATAGGTCCGTTTTAAAAGATATTTTCAACTGAATTTACCAAAGCAGCAATGACTTTTGCCCAAAATAAAATTCCAGCTCTCAAGGTGTGAAGCAAATTTCAGTGCTTAGTCTAGAGACTGCCCTATTAATCAGTTTCTTCTTGCTGAGCCTATGAGCCAAATGACAGAAGAAAAGGGGCTAAGAACAAAGATATGTCAGAAAAATCAAAATGGTCTCAGGAGAAGTAAGCAGTATTCTACGGACACATAAACAGACATGCAAAACCCCCAAAAAAGCCCACACAATACATACACAAGGTTTGTCACAAGTGTTTTATCTGGTTTTGAAAACATGAAGGGCAGTGGTGTTTTTAGTSAGAGTGGTGTTACAGTTCCTGTTGAGAGAGGAGTTCATCACATTAATTTAAATCTCCAATAAAATAAATTAGCTTTTTTATTGCCAGGTTGAACTACAGGGCTATGATTGTTATGTATTGCTACAATCTAAGTCTTAATGGCATTTTAGCCCTGTGGTGGTCAAACAGAAGCCATTTCAAACCTTCTAAAGGCTATTAAAACATGTGCAGATGTCTGGAAAATTAATACTATTATCTAATGCTAACCTTTTGCCTGTAGSAGGAAAAGGAGAGAGAAGGCTCAGGGAAGATGTTTTAGATCAATACATGGCAACCCAGGAGGGCAAGCTCCGTTTCACAGGGAAGTTCATTGCCTGTGAACGAGGGATTCAAGTGAACAGATTCATCCTTATTTGGATTTCATTGAAATCACTCATTTACTAAAGAAAAAAAAAAGATAGGAGAGACGAGAACCATTTTTACAATTCTTCCTCACTGCTGTTTCCCAAGGTCCAGCAATCTAGACACTGGAAAGGTTCATTCATTTAAATGACAAGAGAACAAATTTGTCAAGGTTAATGTTGAACAAGTCTTACTTTCCTTGCCTCAGAACTATGCATTAAAATGCTTCTACAYTCCTCCACCCTCTTCTTTTTTTCTTTTCCCTTTGTATGTGTAATATTGTTGAAATGTCATATGGATTGAAAGGAGTTTAAAAGTAGGAGGAGAGTTGCAAGAAATAYCTTTATTGTTAGTTTAAGGCTTTTMCATACATATTTTCTCTCCAACTSTAATGCATTGTTTTTGTCTCTGACAGAATTTCTAATAAGAAGAGACTATTTTCTTGAATACCTGGATATAAGGTACTTGATTCTATTCCTTCTCCTCAAAGCACTTACTTAAAAATATGATTTAGAAAGAATAAGTGGGAAGATTCAAAGCTGTAGGAATTATTGGCTTCACTTCTCCTACTGAAATGAATTTCTGCCAGGACAGGAATTGCGGCACAGACTTCCCAAACTTTTGCTGCTTTTCAGAAATAAAGATTCCAGAGGGTCAYAAGTGTGCATTCCCAGTGGTATTTCATTCTTAGGAGTCCCAAATCTGCCCACAAGACCTCCAGATGGCAGCTCAAATACCGCAGTGTTTATCCTGATCGATCACACCGAAATCACAAGGCTTGTGTGCAGGACACAACCCTGGAGACCTGATGAGCCCAACAAGCAGCTCAAACTTTGGCTTTACACTTCTGGAATTCCACCAGCCTGCTGTGGAGCATTGAGAAGCAGTGGAAGGGTCTCAGAATCAGCCTGGCCCTGCAAGCCAAGCAAGGCTTATCGAGGCTGAAGCTCAGGAAGGAGGGAGAGCTGGTGCTGGTACCAGCAAGGAGGGTGCTGGATGGCCTGGGGACACAGCCCTGCACTGCCCAGTCCATCTGCACCTTGCTCCTGAGAGAAATGAGAAATGAGAAATCATTGCTCCTGGGCCAAGGARAGGCACTGTGCCCTCCAAGCATTATTTAAGGCCTGCTGGGAATGCTAGGGCTAAGCCTGGCATGGGATGGCAYGGAAAACTCTGCTCTGCCACCCTGCAGCCACTGCCAGAGGCAGCCTGGCCCAGGCTRGGGGCTCCATCTCTGGCACAGATGAGCTGCAAACCCTCTGAGCAGCTGCCTCTGCTCTCAAGAAGCTGTACCAACCAGCTCTTGATGGGGAATCTGTGCCCTTGTGAAYTGATCGTTTTTTCACTGTGGATAAAAGCAGGGCTTAGCAGGTATTAGATAGGAATTTCAAAAGGGATCAGCTCCCACTTTGGAAGTAGCCAGATTTTTAGAAGAGCTCAGCACTTGCAAGTCTGGTCCCATGTGCATGAAGGACCTGAAGACCCAAATGAAAGGTTAATTCCATTTGTTATTCCCCCAGGAGCAAACTGCCAGGTGAAGACTGGTGGCAGGGCAGAGAATACCCATAATTCTAATTATTGTCAAGATCTCCTAGGGATCATTTAGTGGGATAAATCTAAGTGAGGCTCTAAAATACAACGCTAATCTCTGATTCATGCTCACACTTGCAGTATCTGTAATTCATAATAATTGTGCCTAGACCTGTGCCTGTGATTGCATCTACTGCACGGGAAAAGTACACTGGGCTTATTTAGAGAAAAATAGTTAAGAGTAAGTAATAGAAAACTTAAAAAAATCAATGATTGAGCATTTCTGCTTTTAAAGTATAACTGAATATAAAAATTTAGGAACAAAACACTACAAAATTAAGTAGCTTGTCTCTGAAATTGTACACCAGAAAGATGAGCTGAAGAGTGGGAGTATATTTGAGATTTTTAAAGCCCTGATAYTAATTCATGATGCCATTACTTTGGYAGCCTGTTTTCCATGCTTCTAATGCAGCAGGTTGGAGTTTAATTCATAATGCTGAAGATGCCCTTGTGATGCACACAGGACACAGACAAATCACTGCCCCTTCCTGCACCCAGACATCCCTTGTGACTAATGGAACACAGCTTGCCCACACCGAGGGAAAGAAAGGAGCAGGGATGCAGTCTGAAAGTGCTAAAAATACAGAAAAACTCAAGGCTGCCAATATCACATTGTTAAAGATTTAATGACAAAGGTAACTTTTCCTTTCAGCTCGTCCTTATCAAGAGAGATACCCAGATGGTAATTTAAGAGTTAAGGCACTAATGGACTCCTCAGTTTCACTGAGCACCYCGTGCTGATTTTATCTTGCAATACAGTATTTCACATTCTCAGCGAAGTCAACAGAGATTTAGTCAATAGTGTCACGGCCTTTGGATGAGAATTTGAATCTTACCAGTATCCAAACCATCATTAAAGAAGATAGGTCATTTGGGAAACAAAGGAGAGCATTAGTAAAATTCGATACTAAAAGATGGGGTTGGTTCTGTAGGTGTTTTATGATTCATTATGAGTAACATTTTATTCTAATTACCAACTCTTTCTTCTATGTGCAGTATCTGTAAGAATATACCAAAAAAAATTAAAGTATATTACAGGAAAACTATTTCTTTTCATAACAGATGGCAACAGAAAATACCTATTGAGTAATCTTATGTGCTTCAACCCACTTAGCATAATGTTAGTTTGTTTCATTTGGTGGAATGTGTAATTTTACATTACTAGCAATTTACACTGACCTGATATAATCTGAACAGCTTAAATGCTATGAAGCACAGTACTTATTGGCACACCTATTTCTCAGTAAAAGAATCATAATTCTGTATTGCTTCACATCTTCAAAGCACCACTGCACTTAAATAACAGCAACGCAACCACGGCAACAAAGTAAAATATAAATGTTTTATATGTATTGAGTGTAATAACACATGAAATGAAACCTTTATCTATTGTTATTTGTTTCATATATGCTTTCGCATAGTTATCCTTTCTTTAAATCTCAAAGTTTTAAGAAAATAAAACTGAACTACATACTTAGCTCCATTAGTGCAATAAAAAGAAAATCATAGATCTGTAATAATAACRGTTATAATTCTCTAGTGCTTTAGAATTTCAATAGATTCCCACTTTGCCACAAGACAGAGCCCTTTAAATCTYTGAATTAATTTTAAACATTCTTTTGGTATTTCATTTGAGAGTTACAGAGTGTGAAATATGCACCAWGAGGAGAAAACAATTACCCTGCACACCTGTTGCTCGAGCACGATGCATTTAAGCAGAACTTGCAGTGGCTACTATTTCATTCCACTGTGAAATCCAAAAGGGGGAAGGTTTTAAAAGCTGACCTGATAACATGAATTTGTACTTTCATATGTGACACACGGCTTGTAGGTACCACATCACATGCTGTGATAACATTAGAACAAAACTATGCCAATTTTTGTTATCAGAATGACCATGAGAAAGATTTTTCCAGTTAGAAAGGAAACCTGAATGAATGACCCTTGACTTAATACAACTATATATTAAAAAAACCCAAAAAACTCCACAAAATATAAACATGAGTAACTCAGAGTTTTCACAAAGTCCACAATTTGGAACACAGGCTATCTCTAAGCAGCCTCTACATTTATACTTGACCATTTCTGCAAGGATTCACATGGAAAGTTGCTAATACATCTTGTTAATACATTCAACAAACAGAGCAGGCTGAAAGAGCAGCCATAACATTAAGCACTGATGTAGGTTAAATATAATTGCATGGAATAAAAAGGCATGTATTTTTAATGTTTATTACAAGTGTGAAGCACAGGGCAGGTTTGTAAAGGAATACAGCAATACTCTTTCCTATCTTGGAATTCTTTCCTTTTTCCTTAAATTTCTTCCCATATGGAACATACACAATAAAACACAACAGCTATATTCTTTGATTTAATTACTCTGTCCACATACTTGCTTAGGGTTTCAAATGCAATATTGGATTCCTGCCATCATGTGGATCATCACTGATAATAAAAATCTACGCACAGAATGAAGAGAAATTGTTGGTTCACACAGTGTCAGTTGCTTATTTTTCTGTGTCTAAAAACAGGCAGTAAAACCTTCTTTTTGTTGTCCAGGCCTGTCACATCAGCACAGCCCCAMCATTCTCCTGACACATGCTTGTTCTGAAATACTCCCTTTGCTCTTGAATAATGCCTGTACATTCTTCAAAACTTAAAAAATATTGTTCTCCTCAGTCAAAATCATTCATAAATACTTCACCAAAGATCACTTGTGGCTTTCCAGAAGATTATTTTCTCTTTTGATTTACTGGTGTTGGTATCGCTGTAGCAGTTTATTTTCACCAGGATAATGGAAACGGCTCATTTTTAGACTTGGTAGTTGAAAATTATCTGTTTAAAATTGTATCACAGAGTGTTGTGTTTGTGTCAATGTGGAAAGCCTTTCAGTGTTTTTYTGTGGAACCTCTCCAGGCTAGTTAAAATAGTTGGACAGAGAAATGCAGAGCAGTTGGGGGTAATTTTCTCTTAAAATCATTCTCATTCTCATCAGAACTACATGCCCTGGGAGCTTAAGTTAATGTTTTGATTTTGGTTGAGAGCAAATTGGTAAGAACTGAATTGCTCAAATAAGGGACAACAGTCTGACAAGAAGGAAAATCACCAAAACACAAATTACTGATGGAGCAGACCTATCAGTTCAGCTGATCTAAGCCCCTCAGAATAAAATTCTGTTCTCCACTGACCCTCCCACAGTGCTTGCTTTAGTCTGAACTGCTGTGAGGGACATTGCCCTACCTCTCCTCTCATCCCACAGTCTGTAACAAACATTTTTGTGTTTCTTTATCAGCCTGCCTACCTGGGAGCTCCTTCCAGGGCTGGCTRCAAACCAGACACACCACCAAATTCTTTCAGGTATCGTGCTGCTGCTGTGCATTCAAAACTAGAAATCATCCATCTTARGGAGATGAGATGGAGTCTCTCCAGATGGGGATGTTTCCTTTCCTTCTCTCATCACTGATTTTTGGTCACCCATTCATCTAACCAATTGGCTCCCATAAATATTTTATCTCTGCAATATTTCTTCAGCATATATTTGGAGCTGCAAACAGGGCAAGTAATAAATATGGTTTATAATGTATTATTACATGTTGATGATTTTAACTGAGATGAAATACAGACTTTCAAAGTTTTGTATTTCTGTCTTCTCAGATGTTATTGGTGAGTGAAGACATGGAAAAAACCAGAAAGTAGAAAACAGTTTATTCAGATAATGCAAGACTGGAAACAATGATGTCACCACCCTCACATGAAAAATATTCCCTTAATTTGTTCTTGAAAGTCTCAAAAACCTTAAGTGCTCCATACTAGATCACTATYTTGATTCCTGATATCCAGAACATTTTTATAATTTCTGACAGCTGCAAGGCTGGAGGCTCTTTCCTGGRGCAGGATCTTCATTGACCTGGAGGAATCAATCCAGCAAACCACTGCCTGAAATCCTTTGAGAACCATAAACAGAGTAAAACCCACCCTTACACTTCTTAAGACGGGTTCTGCTAGGAAAGTAATTCTTGGATAGAGGTTAATGTACTAGTTTAAACTTAATATATCTCAAGCATGCTTTACATTTATGTGATCACCTTCTCTGTTGATACAACCCTGGAGATTGTCTGAACTTGTAAGCAGTATTCAATTACTGAAGCAATTAGCAGATCTGGAATTAATTTCTCCTTCAAGACACCAATCCTGATTTTGGAGTAAGGAAGCATCACTACAGATGTTGCCACACCTTATGTTTTCATGTTTACAGAGGAGAAAAGGACAGTTTGTTCTGGAGCTGGAACTTTCCTCTTTCCTGAAGATTTGCAACAAGGAGTGTCCCAACAATCCAATGGATGCAGGGAATTAAACATAAAGTAAGCAAATAAGCAGGTCAGCTGCAGGAGTTTCACAACTTTAAATACAATTTGCTGATTTTGGTATCAAGCCTGCCTGGTCCCTGGAGAGCCTGCAGGCACCTGTGAGATGGGAATTCCACTGCTCCTCAGCACATAACAATCCAGTTACTGAAATGCACCCTGGAATGCTGACAAACTGCTTCCTAACAGTGGGTGACGATCTTTAATTTTAATTTCAAGCCCTCAAATATCTTCTCTCTGAAACACTTAAATATTACACGTATYTCACTGCTGTAAAGCAATGCAACTTCACTTTTAACCTCCTGCATTCAGACTTTATCATGTCTAACGATRTCTGGAGCAGAGGTCAGGCTCTGAKCCCGGATATTCCATCTCCTTTTGTCAGGTTTTAGGGCAATTAAGTGCCCTCTTTTCCCTGCCATATATAATAATGTCGTTGGTGCAATTTACCCCTTCCTGCTAAGCTGTACAACTGTTTCCATCACACTCTGAACAGCCACACTCTGTCTTGGACATCAGGGCAGGGCTGTCAGGTTATTAAAAGGGCTCATATCAATGCAGTTATAACAAAGTAATTACTATTTAAATTGACCTTCTGAGAATTCAGCTCCATGGTGTAGAATTTTAGACAAAAATTTTAGATGTAAAATTAAACAATCTGGATGGTTCATGAGTAATAAATGTAGCTGATCTAGCAAGAGAAACACAAGGAGAAAGTAGAGGCTTCAGGAGACCTCCCTGCCTGGTTCTGGGGTTGATAAAGTAGAATTTTTATGATGGAAATAAAATGGCAATGAAAATATAGTTTAAGGTCAGGGATATTGTAAATCTTATTATYAGAAATATTATCTTATACTTTCCCAACTATGAAAATTTTATTACTTATTTAATCAAATAAATCCACTCAATAAATTTTGCTACTTGCCAATTTTTCATCCCTTCCACTGAAAAATCCTGTATGTTTTATAAAAAAACCCTATGACAACAACTTTCTGGGTGGAAAGTGGAAGCAGGATTTCTCCCAGGGGAACAATTAATCCTGTAAACATCTTGAATTTGTGTAAACAGAGATAATTTTGAAAACCGGAAAAAAAGGATATCAGAAGGCAACCCCTGATCTGTCTTACTCCATCAACAACCTCCTGAATATCACCTCCTGTATATCACCTCACAAATTTCTCTCTTCTCTTCTTGGTTTCCTCCACTCAGTTTTAAATCTTTGACTATTATCCCCATCTATTTGTCCCACTTGCAGATGAAATATGAGTTGGGTCACCAAGATGGAGCTCCTGGTTTTCTTTCCCAAACCCCTCTTGCTATGGCAGAATTTAACATCTTTTTAGCAACCACATTAACAGGAAAATTAAGGCTGCTTGGGCAGAACCTCCTTGCATGTGCCAGGTTTTTACTATAACTTGCTCTTTCTCAGATGGTGCTGACATAAAACACTATTCCAAGGCTTCATCATTTAAAAAAAGCTGTTTCAGAGAGATTTTCTGAATATTTTCAAGCAAAAATAAAAAGATCTGATATCTAAGACATATGAATCTTGCATTATTTGGTTGCAATCATATGTACAAAAACCCAGGGCAACGGTGAAATCCGTGTTTATATTTAAATTTTGTTTTCAAAAAGAAATCTCTATTTCCATTGAACTTTGAGAAGTCAAAATGTTTATGGTTTAAAAATAAACTTGCTTTGTAATACAAGAGTCTTSTAATGTCAAATATGGAATATAAAACCAAAACACAGAGGTTGTTATGCAGAAAAAGTAGCTAACATTACTTCTTTTTAGCTTGTGCCCTCTACCATGGTATTCTTCAAAATTTGTATTTTTACTGAGTGTGGCTGCTCCTAGGATGAAATCAGCATTAAATAAAATTGAWCTGTATTGTGTCAGAGAGCACAGGAAAGGTGAAAACACCACACTCCCCCCATCCCCAGCAGCAGTATTTGTCCATTCCTTTGACTGGGGTCAGGAACTAACAGGAATGTCCTTAAGCACATATTTACAAATTTTCTGTAGAGTGACACATTTAAACCAATATTTACCTACTGCTCTAAATCTGGGCTGCGTGCACTTCCAAGAAGACATAATGCAAATTGTTCTTTAATTTTATGCAGGCACACAACAGTATTTGCTCAATTTCAGYCCTAAGAAAACATCTTTCTTCAGATGTCACACCTCGGGCTGCAAGATCACAGACTACATGCCATTTATTTGAGTCTGAAGTATAATTAGAGGATAATTAAATTTCTGGAAACTCAGTGATCTCCTGTTTTGTATATTTTGGATTGGTTTTGTAGAAAAGGACATATGAAGTGTTTTAATACAAGTTCTTAGTTTTTTTAATATATGCTGTAACTTGTTCTCTGCTTTTTTTCAGCTAGGAGGTTATAACCTATTAATAGCAAGAGAAGGGATATAAGAGCAAATTTCACTGCAAGGGGACCTGGACTTTCTGAATGAACTTAATTCCCTTTTGTCCTCAGCCAATAATGACAAATCAAGCAAAAAGGGGGAACAAACCTATATACATCAGTTCCTGCCRAACTGTGCAAGAACAATGATGTAAAATAGTTTGAATCCCTCAGGAAAACCTGTTAGATCATTCGGTTCGTTCTTCCCCTGATGCAGGTTCATCTCTTTCAACTTCTTTCAGAGCTGCTCACAATCCAGTTTCAAGGAACCCAAGTCAAAGGGTTGAGCCTACTTTTCAGATGCTATCTAACACTTCTGTAACATTCCCAGAATAACCTGRCTTCATTGTTGCCAAACAAGGAATTGGGAATAAGAGCTGTATCTATAACAATGAATGTGCAGCGTGTGCCTTCTGTGCAATCTAACCTCAAGATAACATCAGCTGGAGTCAGACACTTCAGAAACAGCAAAAAGAAAGAAAGGAAGAACAAACCAYCCCAAACCAGGAGGAAGGAGCAGCTGATGTGACTGTCAAAAGCAGAAGTGAGCAATAAAGATCCACTGTGTGCTGGATGTGTCAAAGCTCTGAATGCATAAAGAAAATCAGTTCTCTGTACAGGGGTCTGGGAAGGGCGAAATGGGAAAGAAAGGAGGGGACAAGGGACAAGAAATCAGAATAAAGGAGGTCCTGACTTTGCAATATCCAAATCAACCCAAAATCAAGAGATGCAACAAGAACACCTGAGGAAAACTCAAGAACACAGATCCTTGTCATGGTGACCTGGTACCACTGCCATTGCTTTAGAGTTCCATGGCAAGCACAACTATTTGCCCTTGCCTTTAAGATCAGCTGTGAACAGAGCATSTYTCTGCAGAAGAACCAGCCCACSCTGGTGAGAGTCAGCAGCTGTTGAACAACAGCACAAGGGCCAAACTTTCCCCTGAGATACAGATGCAGAGCAGCGAGGATTTGAGATGCACATTTGATGTCACTCATGCAGCTGACATGAACTGCAAAGCTCTAATTATTCCTTATTTGCTGCTCTCCTAGCTCATGGTCAGATTTGCTGGAACTTCTGCAAGGTAATTCTGCTTCTGCAAAAGGATGACAAAGAGATGGGTTCATTCACAACAACAGACGCTGCCAAATGAAGAAGGATCATGAAACATTCGAGACATAAAACACYGGCAAAAAAAATCATTTTAGGTCTGTGAAGATGTACTTAAACCCTTGCAAGTAAGCTGAAACCAGGAGAGTATCACATATGGCAAAAGTTAAATAAATGGGCTGTCTTCTCACAGGAAATTACAGTGTTCACCATCAAGCAGGATGTTAAGGAACACGAGCTTCTCCCCTGCAGAGGGATAATGAACCCGTATCATTCYATTTATCATAGCGAAGAATCACCTMAAAAAAGTAAGTTACTCTGCAGGTGTGCTCCTCTCTCCAGACTGGCATGCAATATCAGGRCTCACTGGCACACATTTTCAGTTTCAATGGGATCAGAGTACAGATAACAGATATTCTTCTAATATATTAAATCTATCAACTGTCATTTCCCACTTACTGACATAACCTTAAAAAGAAGTATTTTATAATTGTAAGAAATATAAAGCTCATAGCTTGCTTCCTGCCAAGGCCATTTCCTACCTGAAGGAAGAGGTCAGAAGCTGGCTTGACTTTCTGCTGGAAAAGCACACTTAAAGTTCGATTCTGTTGTTCCARATCAAAAACTCTCATCTTCAGCTTTATACACTCCTCCCTCAGACCCTGCAGCACAAGGGAAAATAGGAGGATTAGAAAACAAGTAACAGAAGCAATTAAAAACCTCTAAGTAATGTCAGATACTAAGAAAAAATAAATACACAATTTTTGAAGTAGTACAAATTGGAAAAATGTGCTACTTAATTTTTTCTGCTGTTTGATCATTCATTATAACATTAAAGAAAATCCTATAATGACAAACAGTAGCTACTTGGCACCTCTTTTCAAGTTTTTTGTTAGCCACTAATGGCTTTCAGATAAAGCTAATTATCTATCTGTCTGTCTATCTATCTATCTATCTATCTATCTATCTATCCATCCATCCATCCATCCATCCATCCATCCATCCATCCATCCATCCATCCATCCATCCATCCATCCATCTATTTTTAGTGTAAAACCTGCTTTTCCTGGCCACTTGAAGGAATACAGGATTCTATCAGAGGGAGGATTTTGGAAGGGAGAGCAGAATCCGACATTCAAGCTTTTCAGTATTTTCATTTTGAGTCATGAGAGCTTCATAAATCAGGAAAAGCAGCCTCCCATATAAAAATAATAAACTTCAGCCACATCTAGGTTGGTTGGTTTGTTTGTTTGTTTGTTTGTTTTTGTTTTTTTTTTTTTTAATTTACACCTCCAAAATACTTACCCTTATTTAAATTTAGGACGTTTGCTACCCTGTGGTATTGCTGGGCTCATATTACTCTGCACCATATGAAGGTGGAGAAACAGGCCTCAGCACCCCCATATGCTGTCCTGTCAATCCCATTAACAACATGATGACCTGGCTTTGTGAGAAAACAACTCAGAGGGAGAAATTGTAGTCAGATGTAGCTGAAATTCTTGCCTACAGTTGCTCTAGTCCCTGCTGTAACCAGCACTGAGGTTAAAAGAGGTGAACAATGAAATATGCTCATCTTGAGACTCCCAGGAAATTGTAAACATCTTTTTATGCATAGGTATCAGATTTTATGAATTCTGGCTGAATGCAGTTATCTTCTCCTGATGGTTTTATAACCTTTGTTTTAGGTGGCTGTCAAGTGGCTGTTCAATTGAAATTGCTAGAGACTTCCAACACAACCCTCAAAAAATCTTGAGGCTGATGATTTCTAAAGCCCTGGAGCTTTGTTTCCTGTCAGGGAGACCTCTCATCCCTGGTCTTGCACAAAGCAATCTCTATTTGGAACAGAGATTGCAAGCATCAAGACCCATCATTATCTGTCTCTCACAAATCAGAGAATTTAAAACTGAGCTTTGGCTGTTACAACAGTGCTTAACGTTTCAACACTTCTCAGGGCACTGAACAGGAAAAATGACTCACAGAAACTAACASTGTAGAAAAAAATTAAATCTTAGCACGGGCTCTGCTCAAAACCTCCCCATTTTACAGTTTTAAAACCRTAAGATTTATGTTTCAAACTTTAGAATTTCTGTAAAAAAGTGAAATATAAGATAGTAGATTACCCACCCAGATGCTATAAACCCTGCCAGTGGTAAAGCCACACATAGCCCAGAGGAGAAATGAGGCACATAAAGGYAGCAGTATTCTGGTAAAATAAAGTCTGAGTTTAGAAACTTGAAGTCCTAAAATACCAATTAATACAACTATCAAATGTCTGAAGCATATAATTCCTCTCCTGTGGGCAAAACAACTAGCTATTAAGGTGGCAATAGCCCAAATATTTAAGGTACTCTTYGGGTTTCACTATTGTGATATCTTGTAATATCAATATTGTAATATTTGAGCATCTCTCTAGTCTTGCTTTATCACTTCACCATGAAAAAGACTCAGTTTCCTCCAAAATTTGAAATCGTAGAGGTTTCAGTAGAGGTACCAGAAAAAACACTGCTCTCCCTCTGAGCAAGYTTCTTTCTGTTTTAATTAATGCTTAATTAACTTTTTCTTTTTAAATTTAATTGATGAAAATGGAGAAGAAATAACTCTTATACAGAACCCAGAATAAAAAAGTAATCTCCTGAATACACTCCTATTGAGGAGATTAATATCCAAAAATCAAATACACAGATCACAAAATGATTTAAATAARTGGTTTAACTCAAATTTTAAACTGCTGATCCAGGTCTTACATGGAAAACACATTTTTAAAACYCCTGTTTTCATCAGTCCAATCAGCTCATGTTATATGAGAGGTCTTTAGGTGGAAAGAAAAGAATGGATGTTTTCAGTATCCTAGCATACARGTTTGCCTCAATAATTTTGTTGGGTGTCTGACTTCTTAAATTTCCTAGAGGCAAAATTTTCTATTAGTAAGTGGTAGAAAATCCATAGAATTTTACTACATAAAATTGCAAAATTATACTGCGTGGCTAACTCAGCTCAAATTCAATTTAATGTATTTTCTCCATAGCCACATCAAAAAAGGTCTCTAATGTTAGAGAAATTCTGTATTTATTGTAACAAATTACACACTTGAAAAGGGAATGTTTAAGACTGTAATTCCATTTCAAGGATCCAGTGACATTGATAAATCACTCAAGCYCTGCTCACTCAATTTGTGTCACCAGAATCTCTCAGTGGGATCGGAGTCTTTCCACATCCCGGCGAATACACAGCGCTTTATTCCTTACGTTACAGCGTGTACTTAATTTAGGCAAAAATTAGTCCTTGAGGGACGATTTCAAATTCACAGCAAAGCCTACACAGTGTGTGCTACTGTACAGAATCACTCTTCTCCCTTTTCTGAAAGCTCTGAGCTTTTCTGTGTCTTGCTCTGCTCCAGAGGTGTGTTATCTCTCTGTGCCATGACTGACTGTGTCTCACTGCTCAGATGTACCATGGTAGATTTATCTGTTTACTGGTTGCCATTTGGGTTCTGATATCTGCCTTTTTGGGACTGGTGTGAGGAGTGCAATTTCCTCTTTATGGAATGCTATTGTGTTCCTGTCTTTTCTTATAAAAGGACTGTATGAATGGTGTCAGGAGCACGATAACAGTTAATATTCATTAGCATTTAGAGGAGTAACCTCTTTCCTCTTTCTATGGATATTAAATTAGCTGTTATTACTCAGTAATAGGTAAGCAGCTGCTAAATCCCATCAACCCTAAGTAAATCACTTTATTAAATGTATTCAGATCTGTTTTTATTGTATCCTTAGGAACTCCTTGGTTCCTATGGGTTTGGAAGGATTCATTACTGAGGAAGGATGCAGTCATCAAAATGTCTGACACCTTTGCAAAGGGAATTAGGAAGCTCCTTTCTCCATTTGGGAAACAATCATAATATTCCCAAACTAGAGATTAATATATTGAGGTTAACCCTCTGGTGGATATTTCATCATGTATGGTTTTATAACATAAAATGTGTATGTAGTTTTTGTGTATATTAACATGAGAAAATACCTCAATTTCCATTTAGACTGACTTGGAACACAGATTTGGGATTTTTTTTAGAAAACAGCTTTAGTTATAATTCTAGCAGGTGTCACAGCAATAGCTCTGSTGTCCCCTGATGATGCACAGACCCCACTCCTCTGTGTACAAAGGAATACAGCACAGACAGCAACAGTGCAAACTTCCCTGGATGTCGTGGCTTGCACAAATCACCTCCCAGCTGCAACACTTCTGACTGCTGGAAGGTAATATCCCTCTTCTGGAGTAAAAGCTTTTTGTACATCTAAAAATCATGGGATGAGCAATGACACCTCCAACCCTGCCTGTTCCCCTCTGTGCCCCCTCACCCCTTTGCAGAGAGCATCCTGAATGACGTCCTGCTGGGTGGAATGATGTCCATAAGGGAGGCTTTGGAGATGGTCCCCAAAATCTGTTTGCATCTAAAAAGCTTTTGGACATGTGGCAGAGTTTTTTGATTATTTCAACTCGGTTCTTCTTGCTGCATTTTAAGTACATTATTATTTGTCCTGTCATTAAGGGCAGATAAAACAGTTTCTATTCTTCTTTGCACTATCTKCTTTAAAAGACTGCATTTATGTCTCTTTCTGAATAATTTTTTTTAGACTAAATGATCCAAAGCATTTTAATAATGCCACATCCATCAAGTGGTCTAGACCTCACAAAGGATCATTCTATGAACATTGAAGTGTTCATACCTTATTATTACAGATCTTTGTATTTTACTTGTCTTTCYCTCTTTCCTCCCTTGACAAAAGGCCACTTCAGAAAACCAGAACTTCAGATGTGACTTGATGCAAAATGGATTCTTTGTAGAAGCCACGGTGAATCTTTTCATTGTGCCAGGTTTGCAATTATCCTACAAGAACTTTTCCTGTGCGGTACTTCCCCTGCTTACTAAATGTGTGAACATAGTTTYAAAAATGTATACTATTTAAGGATACATATATATCTTAAACAAACAATGAATATCTGCAAGCTTGAAGTTACACCAAAAATAGCCAAATCACACCTTACCTTTTGAGTAAGTAGAGCCTGAACAACCTGGTTAGCTACCTGAAAGAAAAAACAGAAAACWATTTTAAGTATGTTATCATGTGWKTTTGTGCAYAACAATACCTTATTTTGTGGCCTGTCCTGGTTTCAGCYARGGCAGGGGTTAWTTCCTCTCAAAAGCTGTTACAATGCTKTGTCTTGGATTCACAATGTGAATGATGTTAATAACACACTAATGTTCTGGTTTTTTTTTTGCTAAGTTGTGTTTATCCAAGTCAAGCACCTGTTTTTATCTTGTCTCATGCTCTGCCAGTGAAGATGTTCAAAAAAGAAACTGTGAGGGAGCATTGCTGGAGAGATGACCCAAACTGGCCAAAGGGAAATTCCACACCATGTCCAGCACACAAAATGGGGAAGTTACCAGGAAGGAAACTGTTCGTATCTCATCACACAAGTTTTATTCTAATTCTCCTCCCCATTCCATCAGGTTTGAGCAATGGCTGCGTGGTGTTTCACCTCCACCTGGGCTTAGAACCATGACAGCCCTTTTTTGGCACCCAGTGTGTGACTCAAAGGGTTGAGATAAGGACAGAGCCGACCAGAGTGTGTTAAAAAATTGTTATAAACATCCATTGTGTTGGTTTCACAGTTGCCAGTGGCTTTCCACTCCACTTTCCATCTACCAATCACCAACTCTAGCATTTTCATTATTTACTAGCATTTTAATCAGATAATACAAGTAAGAATACATGAAATTCACATCCACTACTTCTGTGCTAGTGCTCATTATAAGCAAATGTGTGTTGAATCAATTGCAGTGTGACATGAGGGGCACTTGCTTAAMTTCTGTCCTCTCTTCTTTGCAGTAGATTAAACTTCCACAGTTCTATATGCAGCTGGTGTGCACCAGCATGGATTGACTGCATTCACTAGAGCGGATTTTTACCAGCCAGGGATGGAGTACTGAATGTTTTCATGAAGTTTAATTGTTTCTTGATTAAATATTGACAAAATGGTACATCTATCATGACAAGCAGAAACCATAAAGTGCCACAGAAAATTAAAGTACCTACTGTCATCAAAATGTGGTTGGAAGGCATTCACCCCACATAGCATAATTGACTTGAATGAGATTACACACCATTGATTAGCAGAACTATATATTCAACAGGGAATTTTTGAAGTTATTTATTTTATACATCCTTTCTAATTTATGTTTATCAGAAAGGATAGGGGCAGTGAGGTGGAAGAAGGAGRAGAGAAAGAGAGACTGAGGTAAGGTTTTTCTGTTGATGCTAACTCGAATGTTCAAAACCACATATGCACTTGTTATCACAAAATGTGATGACTTATCCTTTTGCCCCTGCGTTTAGGAAGAGAAAGTAGACATGTCTTTCTTTGAAAGAAAGAGATTTTTGATTTGGTTTTGGYTTACAAAAATTATAATAAAATTTATGCAGGTATCACTGAATCKACATTGATTCTTCTTACCCCCCCCRTCCCCACTGCTGATGTGAATTCAGCTGGGAGAAAAGAGCTGCAGCAGTTAATTCACTTCTGTAAATAATTTAGTCCTGTTAGATCCAAAAGTTACATTGATTCATACTCATAAAATTGCTTTGTATCAAATTCTTTTTCCTGAGCTGGTCCCTAACTTCAGGCAGCCCGCAGAACAATGCTCCTAAAGAACAGCTCTATACATGATTTAACRGAAGACACAGACTAATATTAGAACAGTAATAACCAACAGAAGTAAACATGCTAGGGTTTTGAAAGCCCATGTGCCTTGCCCTGCAGGCTCCTGGGCTCTCCATCCACCACTGTTCCTTCTGGCAGGTACTTTAAGGTCTGTTTGCTCTACCTGAAAATTGAACAAACCATAGTGAATACATTATTCCTTTACTTTCTGACAYGGAGTTACTTTACCAAGGAAGAACTAAAAGGTTCTTTGAAGTGTGCAGTAGTCACTCACAAAAGCATAGCCTACAAAACGACTSCTACAGCTTTACATATTGTACAGAGGAGTGTAAAAGGCATAATGTTCCGAGTGGGGAAAAAACTGAACCTGCTGATGCATGTATGACAAATTTTCCAGCTTTTGAGTGAAGATAGGTATCTAAATGGAAGTACCTGCCAGTGATCCGTAGCTCCCATGGATCTCAACAAGAAAGATATGTAACCAGGTTCTTTAGAMAATGTGGGKTKTTTTTTTTTCTATTTTCTGTCAACTTGGCAAACTGTGTTGTTATTACCATTCAAGATTTCCAGGTCTGTATTTTTGGTGTTCAGCAGGAACAGAGGTGGGAAGCCTTCACTGCAGTGTTCTGCAGTTACTAAAATTAATTTAGCACTCAATAAGTGGAATCATAGCCAAACGTTTGCATTTCAAATGAGGTTGCCATTCCACTCCTACAGCAGATGGAAATAAGCTGTGAAACTCAACAATCTACTTCATTTTAACTTACAGGTAACAGGAGACACCATGGATGTGAATGAGCAACATGAAGCAGCTCCACAAAACTGACAGTCACAACTACGAAAAATGTGGAAACTGAGACCACTGAAGGCAGAGGAATTGACTTCAGAGATGCAGAAAATGTGAAAATGTGAAGTTCCCACTTATATGARGTGTAACTGTGTCTCAATCCCAGTAAAAAGCAGGCAGTAAAATCACTTGACCTGTGATAACTGCAGTTAATCAAGGTGAAACAAGGAACAGAACAGAGCTGGKTCCTTGCTCTGCTGTTCTGCAGAAGGTGACACTCCTTGCTTTCACACTGCCTGCCTTTCCTCTGAACTCAATAGCCAAGATCTTTAGGTGATGTTTCCTTTTCTGGATTGCAATAAAAGAGATAAAAGATCCAGCTTCACTTTTTCCTTAGGTAATTATGTTTACAAATATATGTCATAAAGTGGTCTTAATAAAAAAAAGTATAAAAGAATTAATCAAAGAAAAGAGACCCTAATGCAACATCTGTTATGCCTTTTTCAAATACTGAAATTTTACACAGCTGCCTTTAATGTATGATTCCATATGCACAAAGACACTYCAAGTGTACTAAAATAAAAGGTTTATCTTTTATTCAAATCTTAAAAACAGAATGCCTTTTTTTAAGATAACTCTGCATTTTTGATTAGGTAATTCTGAAAACATCAGCAAAAATATCAACTACCCCAAGTTGCATAATTTCCTGTATGTAAGTATGGTGAAGCTTGACAGAAATCTCAGTTGGCACAGTGATGTGAATAACCATGACATTGCCACCTACCAATAAACTGACAGCTGAATTCCACAGTAGGAAACTGGGATTAAGMACGTTAACCTCAAAGCCCAAAGGTACAGGAAGACAATCCTGGGTTTTGCATTCAATTTTTCAGCAGCAGAAAGATACATTTATGGAGGATGTCTGAAATTAAATAAGCTCTTTTCTTATTTATCAAGTGCTGGARCATTTCAATGACATCTTCTTCCAAATACTGTCCCAAGTTTTTTACATTTCCACTTCAGAGAAGAACAATTATTTTAAAATCAGTGAGTAATTGTTAAAATTCATAAAGGACTCTGCTCAGTTTGACCCATATGCTTTTCAGATTTAATCTCTCTGAACATTTGARTTTCATTGAATTTTACCATGAAAATGATTACAGAGCATGCATTTTTATGTCACAGTTGCAGGCATTCATACAATATTAAATATAGGGCATTTACATGAATGAGAAGTACTATGTAAAATAGCTGATTTCAAAAAAAAAGAAAAATGAGTGAAAATAATGGCAAGCATAGCTTTAAAAACTCAGAGAGAAAAATCMCAGTGGTTATTTTAACTTGTCTCATATTCAGCTTCATGGCCACCAGCACCTGAGCAGAGAGCACACTGTGCCCTTCTCACATTGCTGTGGTGACCATGCAGCTCACACTGCCAGGGTTAAATGGTGCTCGATGCCCTGGGCAGAGTTTGCCTGTGCCCAGGGAGAGGAGCTGCAATTTGAGGTTTCTGAGTGAGGAGTGAAAGATGGCAGAGTTCTCTCAGTAGTTATCAAATGATGTTCCCAGCCTTCCATTCCTCCAGGATCTGTCAAGCATCCCAGGCATGGAACAGCCAGAATGGCCCAGTGGTGGCTTGGGAGGAAGAATTCCTGSTGCACCAGCCCTGGGGAAGTTCACTGCACTCACAACTCATTGGACTGCAGAGGCAAAATTAAAACAATGGCTGYAGTAGGCACTGACATGTTTTGGTGGCAGCTTCAGCTGTCTCAGGTTGGGGTGTGATCACAGCCTTCTGTTCCCAGGAACAGCTCTGCTCCTCACTCCAAACCTGCCAGGTGCCCCTGAGACAAAGTGGGGCTGCAGCACAGACAGATACATGGCTGCTCCTAAAAAAAATCTGCTCCTAAAAAAAATCTGCTCCTAAAAACACCAAACAAGCTCTGAGGGCCAAACCAGGGAAGGTCTGAAGAAGTGTTCACTTTCAAGAAGAGGGGCAGTTGTAAGATGAGTTATGAACAGAGCAAGTATCAAACTTAAAGTCTTAAAGAAAAGAAATTCTCAAGTGCAAATATTTAAAAAATATTTCCTAATTTTTTTTTTTTTAATCACTATGGAAAGCATTTTATTTTGTTAAGATTTCCAGTAACAATCCCTGTCTGGAAAGAACTTCTTGTCACATGCAATGCATACTCAGAAGACTGGCTGGAAGTGAAGGTTCTCCAATCATTGCTTTGGTTATTAACTAATATATTCATGTCTCATATCCTTTTCTCTTTACTGTTACTATAAAGAAAGAGGGTGAGAATGTGTGATTTCTTGTGCAGCTCCRCCAAAGGAATGTGCTCAGGTGGATGCTAACCTGGGACTCCTGCAGATTTTGCAATTATTAAATATGGTTTTCTTGCCTCAGTCATTGGCAACAATTTCTTCACCCCAGTGACCAGAAAGCATTAGGCCCAAGCCTGATCCACCTAAAATAATGCTGGTTACAGTGCCTCTGCCAAAGCAGTGTGAAAAAGGAACAAGATAAACAAAAAATAAAACAGGGAAGCCCAAACCCACAGGTGGTGAGAAGCACTTTCTCCCAAAGAAGTTGACACAGTGAGAGAAGATKGTACAGCTGAGATAAATACAGAAGAAATGAAAACAGCCAGCTAATGTTGAAGATAATAAAGTTCAGAGCATAGTTTGATATAATTATATGATCTTTAAACTGCAACAGTGTGTGAAAAACAATCCTGGGTCAGGAATCCATCATGTTACAGCAACAGATTAAAAGCATGTTTTCTGTCCTTATAAACTGCATGGAGTGTTTTGCTGAAATGTACAGTTACAGGACCTTACCCATTTCCAAAATTAATTATGAAAGCAGACTTTGTCCTAGACAATCAAAAAATAATTTTAAGTCAGGCTCTGTAATTTAAAGTCAAGTTAGCAATTATATGGTAATTTCATCCTTATCACCAAGATATCCATATATGGTTCAAGTGTTCACAGGCAGCAGTGGCTCAGGCCAGKGCAGGAAAAGGCTCTGCTCATACCCCAGAGCCACAGAAAAGGCAGAGCAGGACCTAGGAAAGGTGTTATCTGTAAATTCCCTGACAAAAATATGCCACAGTGGCAAAAGAGTGGTGAAAATCTGCACTAAACTAGAGGTTTCTCATACCAGAGCTGTATTGCTCATGCCACCAACACTTCAGCAAATGTTGATTTAAAATTTAAAAAGCCGGTGGGAAGACTGGAATTGTCATCTGCCCTGGGTGGTTTCTTGCTCACATTCTTTTCTCCAAGGTACAGCTGGGTTTTCTGTTCTGTTTGCATGTCAGCTAATTACTTATGCCACTGCACATCCTCATTATGGAGTGGGTAAACAAATTCCACWAAGCAACTCTTCGAGCTACTTAGAGTTTCAGAACTGCTTTAAACTCTTAGGAATGTTGAAGAGCCTTATTTCAGGATAAATGGGAGGAACAAGAAAACATCAGTTTAGTGTGGAGAAAGCTCCATGCAATAGGAGATGGCAGACACTTGTGGAATGCAGGCATTGCTGGAGTGCTCAGACAGTAAGTGAGGGGTGAATTATGTTCTAGCTGTGACTGGAAGGTCTGATCTAACAGAAACTAGAAAAAACAAAAGCTAGAAAAAAACAGCATTAAAAGCTGTGTATGTAACCCTAAGGAGGAGCTGAGAGACTAAATTCCAGGGTTTTGGAATGTATTTGGATTGTATTTCGTATTTGGAATAGGAAAGCTGGGGGACTCGATGGCAGAAGCCACTGCCACACATGTTCCACTTTGCAGAAAAGSTGCACACAGCACCTAAGAGGCAAATTGTAATCTCCTCCTACTAATGAAAGCAAACCAGGTCTGTATTGGTCACAGGGATATCAACTTTTTGGTGAGGAGGTGTGACCAAAACCGAATTTACAGCACAGGTCACAGAGAACAACACCTCTGACTGCCAGACACATGTTCTTGGAATTAATTAGAATGAGGTAATAYGAAAATTGCAGAACAATGTCAACCTTATAAGAGAAGGAGAGATTAATTTGTCTTAATTTAATTATAGTAGCAGGTAAGAACAACCTTTTTATCTATCTTACCTCATCGAGACATCTTTCATACTGTTCTCTCTGATTTTCATTTTCCAGAGCCAGCGCTGAATTCTCTGCCTACAGTAAAATGGAATAARGAAGTAAATATGTAAATTAATCAAAGGATATCTTTCACTACATGACAATTCATAAAAATTCTCAGGGGGTTTACTTAGTGTACTTCTTCAAGGTCCAGAATAAAATACAACATAAATTTATTTTGCTGCAGGTTGATACTTTGAGTAAAACCAGAAGTGACAYTCATTTATGAGATTATTCCTACCATGCATTACAATTCAGAACAATATCACAGCAGATATTCCACGTATGTCCACCATCTCATCTTGTCAGGTACAATAGAGTTGGCAATGAAACACTATTAAAGGAATTGACATATCCTCTTCTCTTCCTCTCCCTTTTCTGAGTGAACAACTCGCTGAGAACCACTTGGATGCAAACTGAGGCAGTCTCTACCACAGGGAAACAAAAGCCAATCTTACATAAACTTTTTACTGTGGCAGCTCCTCACAAGCCTGGTTTCTGCAGTGAGGAACATCAGGTGCACTGGTTATTCCACTGCTAATTGGTGAATTACACCCTTTAAGTGAASCAGATAAATTTAATAGCCTTTACTTACAAGAAAAATCCTATYATTTCAAGAGTGAGAGGTATTTTGCTACATCTGAATGCAATCTTGAAGCCAGATTTCTTTTCTCTCACATATTATGATAGAGTTCCTTGTATAGTAGGGCCTTTCATCTGTCTTTAATTTTCATCATGCTCATATTTTTGCATTGTGAAAAAATCAATATGGCACAATCTGGTATGTAAATCACAGTAAATCAAAGTATTTTTCTATATATATCTGTATTGACATTAGGTTTTCTTACAATATTGGAAAAGGAAAATCTCTGAAGTGTGATGCAGTTTCATCAGAGCAAGTTTCAACTAGTCTTCTCTTAAARACTGAGAAACTGAAGAAATATTATAAAAATCTATGAGTTAAAACTGGCTCTAGAAATCTCTCTGCCTCCCATGCATAACTTCACTTCATATAACACCAAAATCAATACATTCCCATAATTACAACTATTATGCAATTTACAGTACTTGCATTACTTTAACCTCCTGACAACCTATAAAACTTAAACAAATGCTGTTTCAAAGGAATTGTGGTTACACAAAACAACAGTCATAAATATCGTTAACATTGGTAGTTTCAGAGGAAAATTAATGTCGTGAGTGTGAAAAGACTGTGAAAAGATGAACAATTCCCTCTTCTTTGTTAAGAAATGTCAATGATTCAACAAAATTAGAATCCCAAARTCTATTAAAAAGATTCATTAATAAAAATGTCAAATTCAGCTGAATCATAAAAAAAGGGCTAGGAAGGAAAAGCACACAAACACTATTATCCAGCATCTTGAAAGAGACTGAAGAGCAAAAGTGCACTAAGAAACAAGGGCATATAGAGTTTACTTATTTAAAAGTCTAAATAAGCAACTGTACAGAATCTGTGCTTTATCTCCAGGGTACAATTAAAGCCAGCAAAGGTGGTAAAATGCTCTGCATCATATTTTCACAATGTCACCTATGAATGGGTTCAACATATGGCTATAAAAAGTCTATGGGTGATCCTGCAGAGAGCACTGTGAGATGAGGCAGCAAAAAGTAGCAGATGCAGAAATAGCAAAGCAGAAGAAGAAGAAGAAGCTGCAAAAGCAAAAGCAGCAGCAAGAAATGAGAAGCTGGAGGGTAAACAATCCTCCAGACTGAAGAGGACATAGTTTGCTTTTACAGACCCATTCTTGCAGATTGATTGATAAAATGAAGAGATATTTGTTACATAAAAATATATTTCTGAGTTAAAGATTTTYAGATATTTTCTCTATGAATATACCCCCTAAAATGCCATCTAAAAGAAATTCTTACGGCTTTGAAGCAATCACTGAAGGATTAGTCTGCACAGAGTTTTTCACTCATAAATGTTGATATACCTATGGATTTAGTTTTTAATTTAAATTTTCATTAATATAAAAATACACTGTATGATTTCATCCTAAAATAGGTGGGGTAGACTGCTTCCACACAGAAATGTATAAAAGAGCCTCAGCACACACTTGTGCTACATGAAATACACAGAGAGCTCCCCATGCTTTTCTTACTCCTTATTTTGGAATGCTGTAAACTGGAATGCTAAATCTTCTAGGATCTGTTCACTGAACCTCTGMTTTCAGCAAGCTATTCCTTTACAAACAGGCCACCAAAATTAGGAAATCTAAGCTTGACAGCATTATAAATAAACAYTACATTTCAGCCCTTATCAACCCACAGTGGAAACATCTGTATAATAAAACCCATTCTCACACCACTGGCTTTAAAATTGCAGTGAAAGGATGTAATGCAGTCAGTGTTAGCTCAACTTTTGTGCTTCTTGATTGCAGAGCAAATCATGCCTATTTATTTGGYATTTTTGTAATGAGGACTAGACTAGAAGGGAACACTTGACTGACTTTGCTTAAGAATCTGTGCCAGTTCCCACAACATRGGAAAACCAGTACTTGATATATTAAATCACTCTATATTGCAACCAAACACTTGATAACAATCCTCATTCCCYCGAAAGTATTCATTTGGAAAATCTGTAATAGCACTTAGGGTTTCAAAACCCTGCCTCCTAATCCAAACCTTCATTTATTTAACAGAAATCASTGGGTTTTGATGTTGTTGTAAGGCTGCTCAATTTTTGCTCAGAAGGATCTGCCTGCCTTTTGTATATTCTGGGCATTCTTTGCYGGTTAAGCAAAGCACATCTCCTCAAAGGAAACTGCCATTGAATTTATTTCCATTTTKCTTTTCAGGCCACACTTAGAGAAGGCTAAGCTGCAGTAAGCAGCCTCCCTCACTTCTCCCAGTTTGAAAGCYGTTGCACACTTGCAGGCACCAGGGGCAGTGACAGCTCTGTCCCCAATGCAAGCACTGATCCCATCCATAACCAGGCAGGGACCAGCAGGGAACACTGAGCCTGCAGAGAACCAGCAACTCAGAGTCCTGAGAACAGCACTTTCTGAGCTATCCACTGATTTCTGTAGTGATTTCTAGTTTTAGGCAGAGTTGTCCTCTAGGAATTTATGGATATTTTATGTCACACATAGAAATGAGCATCGTTCTCTGTCTTTCAGCCTYGCTAACACTAACAGTGATGCAGCCCAGTGAAGATGGAGCACTCAGAGCCTGCCAGCAGCACCACAGGCACACACAACATTTCTTGGGGGCACAGCTCCCAAAGTACAGCAGCATTCAGTCAGCCAAAAGGAACTGTGGCATAACTTACCACTAAATGAAACATCAGTACATGCTGCTTTTGGATCGTTACAGATTCAAGGATCCTAAAATGTCAAAACAGATGTCCTTCCCAATTCCAATTTGGGAGAAAGTATTTTGCACAAGAGTCTCTCTGAACATTAAAAAATTTAAAGATTTAAATCAGGATTTGGATAATGCTAAGMAGCCTCCAACTTCCTGAATTAGAGATGACATTGTTCACAATTGTGAGATTGAGTTCATGGAAAATCAGATTGAAAGGTAAAACTTCAGACTATTTTTAACAAAACAGAGGCTGCCTTSAATTGATACCACTGCTAATATGTAGTCATTATGAGAGAGTTTGTCAACTGATTTTAATTYCTTCCTCAAGATGAAAAACGTAGGCCTGGAAACGATTCTTCAAATCAAAAATTCTTTGGGTCAGCTAATAGCTTTCTCTCTCTTCCATATTTTCTCCTATGGGGCAGCTGTTAGGATGGTTTCAAAGTTAAAAAGRCTACACACCTGATGCTTCAACAGACAATCCTCTGCACTTTTATAACCAAAGTGAAATTAATTAAAACACTGAATWTTCTACTAGAATGCAKGAATAAAAGAGAATCACRTAGAAGATATTTTTCCTTACTCAACCACTGCAGAGTTGAGACAAAACAAAAGTATAGGAGGAGGAAGAGAGAAGAAATCAGGGAGTGTTATGCATTTTGCACTAAGGGAAGAGGAGATCACAGAATCATAGAATGGTTTGGATCAGACAGGACCTTTAAAGATCACCTAGTCATGGGCAGGAGATGAAGGCCTAAAGGTTGTATGTCTAGTTAGCAGCTCAGCATGCTCTGAAGGTATCATCAATAAAGGTCAAGAGGAACAAAGTTATGACAGTGAACTTTAAAATCCCTGGCAGAATGCTACACCACGGTTACCATGTGCACTCCTTTGTTATTCATACTAAACCATCTGTCCATTTATAGAAAGTTTTATTGATTTACACAGACACTCATTTGTCATGCCCAGTGCAGTGTATTAAGAGCTGTCCAAGCACTTCAAATGTACTCAGCAATTTTTTCCTGCTTTCAGCGTCTGATTCTGTATACTTTTGTGGTCACTGTTTCCTACAGCACACGAGAGGTCAAAACCTGTTGTTGGCAAAGTAAAAAAGTGATGCTTTTGCAGTTTTTCCTCAGGTCCTTAAAGCATTTTTGGTAAGCTGCTGTTCTAGGAAGAGTTTACCACTTGAACCACTTTGTGTCTTTGGTCACAGGGAACTTTTTGCCTTACTCTGTCCCTKTTACACAGAAAATGTGTCCTTTGAAAGACTAATCCAACAAATTGTCAGAGGAAAGTTTARCACCATACTTATGCTGGTCAGAAGAACTGAAAATTACATTTGTGCTWTTAAATCAATGTAATTGTAGCAACAAAAGCCTTAATTTAATTCTAGCACTATAACAGCATTTCCACTGGCCACTTTCCAGTGCCTTTTATATTAGTAAAGACAGCTCTTTGCTGGGAGTGAAATGGGAGCTGCACCTCAAGGCCACCTGTCAACATTTGGATGTTTCCACCTTGTCTTTTACACTTTTTCCACAACAGATCAACACTGGGCAACCACRGAGCATCTCCCTGAACAGCTCTGCTCCCTGGCCCCACATCCCCAGGACACTGAGCCTGGGGAGGGATGAAATGATGAAATAAGCAGTGAATTTGGTGGGGTAATACTTAATAAAGTGCTTTTTTTTTTTTTTTTTTAAAGTGTCCTAGTCTTAACTATTTCTTCTAGATCAGGGAGATGGGACAAAAAGGAAAAGATAAACACCAAAAAGAAYAAATTAGGGGTATGATGACAGCCAGGCTTCCCACCCTTGCTTCAAAACAYTTAGCCTTCTCAGTTGCATCATTTTCTGTTTTATTTTTAATAGCCTRTTATATTTAACCCCATTTAAAACATTTGACACAGTTTATCTGAAATACTCGGCCAATGTTTAATTCCCACTCACTTAAGACATGGCATGACAGTAATACTTTTGTGATGTTAAATAATAAAACACAGAACCTTACAACTGGCAATTGTAATTCTGTCTATAAAAAGGCCACATTAAACCCTACTGGGAAGCACTGGTGGGGATAATTTTTCCAATTCATGACTTCAAACATTTTGTTTTTAGTTCTTTACCGCTACAAAACTGTATTAAATCTCAAAAGCAGTCTATCTCCCAGCCATGCTCTGCTGTATCTGTGCTAGCCATGGGTTTGCAAACTCACAGAATGAAATATAACTTTCTAAAGTATTCTAGGAATCAGAAGATATTTATCCAACATCAGGAAAGTAACCACTTAAGGTTACAAAAGAACCCTTGGGTTTAAATGTGGCTAACAAAAAGMAGGCCAAGGTCTGTGCAGCTTCTTATGATGCCTCCCCAATTACTGATGAGCAGATTCATGTATTTAAACATGAATTTACGCAGGAATTATGTAACAACTTCAAAATTTGTGTTGATTTTATGCTGTCAGAGAGAGAACACGGAACTTGCTCATTTATCTGCAGAATTTTAGCAGATTGGAGGGAGAGACTCCCACCCAGGGTCCTGGATGGGGCCCATAACCACAGAAATGCCTCTGTGAAAYACCTTACTTTTAAAAAAAAATATGTTTCAGAATTTGGTGCTGGAAATTTTCAGCTGGTGCAAGAATGGCAATATTTGTCTTTTTTTCCTTTTGTTTAACTCTAAACTAGTTAAGGATGACAAGCCTTTAAAACCTTCAACATTTTCCCTTCTGACATCACAGAAATGTTTGGATTTGACATTTTAAGGAGAAGGTTAGGAATGGATCTAGCAAAACAGACTGCATTATAAGCACAGGCTTATCTTCAAGCAAATAAACACCTCGGCTACTACCAACAGATATATCAATAACAGTGTTGTACATTCACCTGAATGCAAATTGCAGAAAGCAGCAAATTCTATCAGTATTTACAGAGATAATAGACTCTCAACATTTCTACTGGTAAAGCACTGACAATACAGGCATTTGTACAAATGGGTTGAAATTATGAAGTCTTATTATGATKTCTTATTTTTTGTCTCTTACTCTTACAAATGATCACATATAAAACATTTTTGAGCATGAGGAGTAGAAGAGATCTGAATAAAGAGAGTCAGTCAGCAGCTGTGTTTGCTAAAGGCATGGTCTATGTAACACATACACACTTGATAAAGTGTAGAAGTACAARCATGGAGAGCCAAAAGCCACATCAGGATTCCCACCTCATTCTTTTTTCCCCCTCCACTTCTTGTTTTAAATGATTTGTTCCYTTATGGAATTGCTCTCCTTACGAACTGAGAGCATTTCACTCTGACAGACTTACTGTGCTTCCCCATGTAATATTAACAGGCAGCTATTTCCTCTATCAAAGAACTAAAAATCCCTGGTCAATGAAAACAGCTCTGAGATCCTGAAACTGTGATCAAACTGAGGTTCCTACAATTAAACAGCCAGATAAAGGCACATGGGGTGGACCTGATAAATCTGCAATGACATTTTGTGTTTAATATTAACTTGCATGCAACAMATACCTAAGTGTCTTTGCATTGAAAACTCCTATGGGAGCCAACCATATCAAGATTTGGTCAGTCACATTTGTTTCAATTTTTTTTTTGCAAAGGGAAATTCAAACTTTCTAAAATAGTAAATTTTTTATACTAGTAAAGACTAGTTGAAAACCATTGACTATCTGTAAATCTAGCACTGAAGCTCAATAACAAACTTACAGTGCAGTCATTTTCAAAGAAAATATTGTTTTGCTTTGCAAGGAAACATTTTGGAGAAGATTTGTATCAAATTTAGGAGTGATGTTGAAACCAATAACTAAATTTTGGCTTTGAATCCTTCTGAAATGATTCATTTGGCAACCACTTTTTAAAACATTTTTAAAAGGTAGTTTTTCTTTTTTTTTTTTTAAGTTTATATCTTGATGAAAACTCAATATTTTAACTCATATATTTTAAAACTCACATTTTTTTTTCAAGCAATAAGAAAGGCCACTTCAGAATTTACTGTAAATGAGTTATCCTTCAAAGCTGGGTAATTTTGACCATGAGCTCACTGACACTGTGACAGCTCTGTACTTGCTGTGATTCCATTATCCACACCTGAGCAGCACACTCAGCTTAGAGGTTCATCTAATGGGGAGGCTGAAAAGAACAGGGGCATTTCAGAGCTGTGTATGAAAATTAATCTTTGGGAAACTTTATTCCAGCAGAAACCACATCTTATTWTTCTCCCTCTTGTCTAGCTGAGATTTTCAGAGCAAATATAGAAATACTACTGCTGATTCTTGGCACTGGGGAGTGGGTATGGAAAAAGAAGACCAAGGGAGAAACTGCCTTTACAGGTAGAAAACCTTGAAATTAAGTATCAGGAAGACAAGGATTACATAAAATATATTCAGGATTTTTGAAAAAAATAATTCTAGAAATTCTATCTGTCAAGAGCAGCTCTTCTTCTCTAAAGTAGCTTTTATATATCTTTTTTCCTAACAACATTGGACTGAAAATAAAATACTATTTCATAGTGTAAAAAAAGGCTTTAATGCTGTAACTGGTGCTTCTAGGCTGCTCAACGCACCTGAACCAAGGGCTGCTATTAAATTACAGCAAACAGTAAAAATTTGGAGCTCAGTTTGGCACTGTCTCCAAGGAACACCAACACCAACCTCCTCCCCACTCACCCATTCCACTCCCCCAAGGAAATGAAGCAACTGAGTTTGCTCACAGGGCCTGGTGATGGAAACAAAACATTCAGAGCTTTACTGCAATCCTGCTTTTTCCCCTCACATCATTTAATGTATAATCTACAACGCAAATGCATCCCACACCCAATTATTTTGGATCTCACTGGAAGGTAAAACAACAGATGTTTTACTCTGGCTTCAGAGAAAGTGGATGCTGAATATTTATCAGGAAATATTTTTTTTCCTAATTATTTATCCTAAGTTCCTTCATTTAGTTCAAACAAAAATAATTATGAAATAAAATGATTTAAACTGACAGTCTGGAAAACATTGATTCCATACACATAAATGTCACATTCACTGGCTGGGTGATGGGAAACTCATATCAGTTCCATGCTATCCAAGTGGGAAAATATTTTTTTTTCTTCTCCAAAGAAACAYGCATGACTTTATCTGAAATGGAAAAGGTAAAAGGTACCATTGGTTTTCCATTTAAAAAAATGTCCCTTGAGCTTTTTTTTTAATTTGAATTCTGAGAAAAAGAATGACTTTTCTTTGTTWTATTATGCAATAGATTTAAAAATGRTGTGATGGTATAATTGATACTGCCACAAAGCATTTTTAAACATAATAAAATATAAAATACATTATTTTCCTCCTCCTATGCTGAACTATTTTACTCTGTTCCTTTAAAGACTTCAAGTAAAAAGCTTTCCACCACAATAAGCTATTAACGTCGACCGTTTCACAGTTCGCAACATAAATTTATAACAAGTTTTTCTGTTTTAACTACATGGGAGYGCTGAGTTATTCCTGAAGGCGATGTTTCCTGCAATTCCACTCTCTTCATCASAAGTCACCCATAAGTCAACCGCCCCAGGTATTTCCAAATGAACTTCTCTTGATGGCTTCAGTTATTTYTGTCCCTCCCAGCCAAGGAGTCGTGCAGCCAAGTGGAGCAGGACAGGTATTGGTGCATCACACACCAGGTAACGTGCAGCAATTGTTTTGTAGCCAGTAGCCAACCCTTAATAACTGAATCACAAAATTACTGCTCATTTCTTGCTRGCTGGAATGAAACTCTATTTGCAARCATYGCYTTGTTTCTCCTGAGAGCTCTGAATGTTTTTCTCTTTTGTTCTTACAGGCATGGTGAGTATCAGGCAGTGCCCCTTGCTCCCCACAGCAACCCATGGCTTCTGCAGTGACATTTGTTAAATTGAAAGTTCTGATTAATTCAATTTTTAATCTTTTAGAGTGAATTTCCAGAGTAATTGTATTTGGCCCAAAAGAACAACAACCCAGACCTCAAATTCTGTCTTTTAAAAGATTCATCAGATTGGAGTTTTGTCTRGWTTTTCCTGCCCTGTGCAGGCTGTGMTCACTTAGGGAAGATGGATGCAAAAGAATGAGGATCCCTGAGCTCAAGTGATTTTTGTGATCATGGCAGTGACCAGACAGGAGCTCACACCGTGGTGTGGCCTTAGATCCAATGGGCTGGGTTTCTCCTGCATGAGATGGGAAAAAGAGCTGCAGCTGCTGCTGGGTTTATCTGGAGCTCARTCAAAGTGACTCTCCAAAATCAGTAAAACACAACTCCGAGGATCTGCTCCTCTTAGGCTGCAGCTCCCAAGGCAAACACACAATTATAACAGGTCACCTTGCTAAATTAACAGGGAAGCCCCAAGGAAGTCAACTGCCAGGACAAAATGTATCCCACAATACCAAAGTAAAGRAGAGGCCTGTTGAGAACTTCCTCCTGCACAAAACAGAAAAGTGCCAGAGGCATTTGTCCATGTAGATATTTTTACAGCTTTGTATATTTTGAAAACAGAAAACAGAAATATAGAAATTCAAGCCAGCTATATGGAAAGCAAGTTTTATTGCAATTATATATTATTAAGTGCTATTGTGTTATATTAAACACTTTCTCAGTTATTTACTTAACTTTGCTCTTCAGCATATACAATTTGTTTCAGATTTTTTTCTTTGTACTTAACATTTGTTGGCAAACTACTTCTAGGAGGTCCAAGAGAAGTCTTAGACTACAACTTTGGGAGAATGCAGCAAACCAGAAGTTCTTAAAAAAACAGTTTGGCTGACAATAACAGTGTCCCATGGCACATACTTTGACCTAAAGTTATGGGATTCAGTGGTGCCCCAGTAAGAAGCTCAGGCGTGAAAAGCACAGCAGCAGCAGCAGCCCAACAGCCCTGATGTGCAGAATGAGCCAAATTGACATCACACAAAATTAAACACAGCCCCAGTGCATCCACTGGAACTGCACCACTTCACGTGTCTAAATTTGATAGCCCAATACAATAACACCAGAATCAAAGATGAAGAAATGTTGCTGTTATCTTATTCCAAGCTCCCGTTCGAGAGCAGGATCAGTGATTAATCAATTGGCCTGAAGGGAAAATGCAGAAAATAGAACAAAAACAAATCAATGTATGAAATACTATCCAATGTCACATATACCTAGAATTGATCACATTACTGCTCTGTCAGACTGGCCTGCAACTGGGAAATATTCCTGCCTGGCAGATGTCACTAGCAAGGCAAATCACYTGCTCAAAACCAGGAACAATTCCCATCTCTTATTTCTATTCAATATCTCTGTAAGAAATACAGATTTTGCCTGGGACTAGCAAAGTTTCTTTTACAGTGAACTAAGAATATCTATTTTTACTCATCTAATTGGGTCAAATTTTGAGTGGTTACCCTGGGATCACTGCAAAGGGCAAAATATTTGACAAAAAGAGCAYAGAGAAGACCATCACTGGAATGAGRAAAAAACCCATATTGTGCAACAGAGCAAGAGGAGCCAAGAGGAAGGCACAAACTGTTTCCTTAAAAGTGAAGTTATGTCAACACTGTCTGCAAAGATCTGCTAAAGCTGGCTCAGGCTGCTCATGCATTGTTCTACTGGGGCCAATAYTCTGGTTTTCAAGAAGAACTAATTAGCTGAAAAGAAAGCTGTTCCATGCAGCTATACTGCTCCTCCACCTGAACTACTTTGCATGGCAGGGCATTACATAAAGAGACGATGCTGTTTATAAAGCGTGCAACAGAGCCTTTTTCTCTGTTTCACACCTCCTACCTTAATTGAATCAAATTTATGCRTGTATGTGTGTAACAGTAATCTCTGCATGGCACTGGGGAGAYGCTACAATGTCTACCAAAATCTTTTTTGTGATGATACAGATCAGACTTAAGGTTACAGAAAGAACTCTCATTGTTAGTTAAGAAAAAGAATATTACAATGGTCATTATTGGTAACAGCAGTCAGAGTATAATGACATCAAAAAGCACTGAAGGAAATTATCAAGGAGGAGGMAACAGGCTTTTCTCTGACAGTTTCTAAGGTCTGAATAAGCACACTCCATACGGTTCAAAAGATGAAAAAAGGAGGAGCTGTTAGAGGCAAGTAAGGAGAAACTACAGCTGCCTCAGCCCCGAGACCTCTTCACTGAAAAGCCTCCCCTCATTTCCAGCTTACCCTCAAATGTTCAGAGAAATCCAACYAAGCCTTGCAGCAGGAAAAATGCAATACAAGAAAATACTTCAACTTCTGCTTAAACACACAGCAGCCTCACACAATGCACAACCCTCACACCCATTTTTCAGCTGATCTGAAGCTGTTGCTGCAGTAACTTTACAGAAGATTTTGTCTAGACAAATAGCCAATGGGTAAGCATTTCTTCAAGTTTAACAAARAGCTGAACTAAAAACTCAGGTCTTTCTTACTTCCTCCATATAAAATAACTTTTTCCCRAAGAATTTAAATGTTAAGACGCAGAGCACTGAAAATCAGAAGGGTTTTTCTGAAGGAACAGAGCATTTGACTGAAGACATGAAGGAAACCTTCAGGCTTATTAAASGGAAACAGCTCTAATCACCAACTGAGCACTTCTCTTTTCCTARATAATTTCCAAGCCTTGGCCTTGTTCTAGTACACACTACCCAGAAGAGGAATAGGAAAACCCATGAATCCCAAAGATGAACGAGCACTGTCACCACTTGTGATGGAAGGCCAGCAGGGACCACAGGTATTCCTGTGGGAAGGGAAGAAGCTGTGCCCTCTAGATGGCATTATGTGCCTGTGGATCCCAGATGGAGCTGGAGAGACCTGCCAGACACTGGAACACATCTTCACCTGGAGAGGAATCGTGGGCCCGGGGTCAGGAAGAGCAGGGGGCAGCTCCTGGACTGTGTGGGCAGTGAGAGCTGCTCATTGCTGAAGGGCACAGACACTACAGGTGTCCCAAGTGCTCAGCCTGACATGAAAAAGAATGAAGGATCTGACCCCATATGGGGAAAGGCAACTCAACTGGAATGGGGTGCCCATATATGTGAAAACATATARTAAWACACAAAAACAAGAAAAAAAATACTTATGAATATGACTTATTAAGTCCTCATGAATAAACAAAATTCTCCTTGACATTTAACAGCATCTGAAACAGRCAAGTGTACACTAAAATGTGCATGTAGCTATCCACACCCATGCATAGGAGGYTATATTGTATCCTTGTAGAGCTTTTTTGACTATACACAGAAATTTAACACTTGCTAAAGAGTAATCAGGTATCTATAGAACCATCAGCGAAAATCAGTTTCACACATAATGCACTGATGTCAGACTATTCCCCATTTGATTTATCTATCCTCTCTGTATATTTATAACTAATCTTAAAATCTGGGCTTGTCACCATGACAGATTAAGCAGACTTAAAAATAATCGTTTGGGTATTTTCTGCTGTGGACTATCAAATTAGCTGCATAATAAAGCCAGTGAATATCAAATTTCAAGAGTATGTTAATCATACAGATTTCACATGTGTAGTTGAGCATTTCCCAACACAGGAGTTAACCCTCACAGGCTAGAATTCATCACAGTGCCTGTAATTCCAGTGTAAGAGTGTAAATGTACCTGCCCAGAATCACTGCTGTAATTTCCAATGCTGTTTTTCTACAGGATGAACAAAAGAAGAAATCACTACCAAATTAAGTGCTTTACTCATTACTGTTTAAGCATTTTCAAAGTCAGTAAARAGAAATTAAAAGATAAATGATCTTACTATATAGGAGTGGTAAGGGATTCACCTCTAACTGCTGAGGAAAATTAATTGGGATATCCTATTCAGCCAGTGGAGAATGTCCACAGAATACTGGGACTTTTAAAATAATATTAGTTTGAAATGAACTGCAACTATTTATTTAGTTTATGAACTGTAGAACTGTCATGACTGTCAGCCAAATTGCATGCATTAGTATGTAAATTAAAAATACAGGGCGTGATTCTAAAAACTCTCTGTCACACAGAACCTTTCCTCTGAAACAAGTGCCACTGTGAGTAATGAGCAGCTCTCAGAAAGGGCTGGGGCCCAGARTGCACAGCTGAGAGAAACTATTAAAAAAAACTACAGTCTCACTCTCCGAAATGATAGATGTGTGGGGATAAACACAGCCACCTAGATCTATAGCACAGAGCTGGAAAATCTCATTCCATTCAGCGGGGAGAGTGGATTTTCAATKGTACCACACGCCTGATTGCTAAAAAAGGTAAGTTACATTAACTGCCGATTATCTGCACACAGGCACCACACATGGAAAGAAGGGCACTGTAAAACTATCATTAGATTATAAAAGGCACACAGAAATAGCAGATTCCTTCTCTGCAGCCTGGCAAGGGCTGTGTGCAGAATACAGTTAACATTCATTTCAAGAGAGGAAATCTGACAGGTTTAATAAAACTGAGATCATTTTCCTTGACTTCTGTGACTTACCTTTTCTTCACTGACTAYACCTATTCCTCAGACCTTCTGGCACCAAATCATTATTCTTGTGGCCACATTCAATACTCTGAACTATTTAAAGACTGCTGTTATGTCAGCTAACCAAGTACCACAGAGCTTTCTGTGGGCTACACAGCTGTAAGAAAAGTGCCATTGCAGTGGGACTTGGAAAATCATAGAAAAAAATTAATTTATAACCAACTTTTTACAAGGAATATATGTAATTCCATTTGGCTGTGATAAAATTAACAATAAATGCTTACCTATGTTCTCATTTGTTTTGATAAAAATTCCAGATCTCAATATAACGCTGTAACGATCCCATAGTTAACCTGTAATTTTCACRACTGCATGCACCAAAATTTAGGAAAAAATCATCACCATAGGGGAACTAAAGGCTATTCTAAACAGCACCTTGACTAAAATATTAATGAGAAGTAAAAAATTGTATATTAGAAAGTTTCTCCCACATGAAAGGTGTTGGAGTCACTGCCCTGATAAAGAGCATTTTATATCATTCTAACTTGAAAAAGAACAAGTCAGGAACAGCATAAGTTGCTCACTCTGCCTTTCTTATGTGCCTCGTACCTCACTGGGATGCACTGAGTGTGTGATGAGCACTGGAATATCTCAAGCCAGAAAGTGAGTAACTTCCATTAAAACCTGCTTATTGCATGAGCAGGCTAAAGGAGAAAATTTCTGATACGCAGAAAAACCTACAAGTAGTTGATGGGGTACTACACGATGACATGGTTAAAACAATTGAACATTGATTTAAGACACAACAGAACAGGAATAATAGTTGAAACCCACTCAGTTMAGCACCTGTCTGAATTAGCAAATTTCAATAGATTATTGTTTCATAGTATCTCATAGTAGAAAACAGAGTTGATGGAGAAGCTTTTACCTTTTCAATACGTGCTAAAACCTCAGAAGCGCTGCATGTCGTGACCCAAAACATTTAACTTCTGAACCACTGCCCTGGTGTGTCATAGGGGATTGCAAGTCGATATTCTTTTATTTTCCCTTAGACTCAGCCAGAAGAGAAAACAATGCCATTTGTGACTCAGAACAAGATTCCCAGGAGGCAGCGTGGTTGATTTTATAAAGCATTTTAAGCTTTTGTTGAACTGAGTAGTGAGAAAAATGCAGATATACAYGGCCTTCTCCAGACCTCTTGCAGCAGTCACGGAGACAATGATTTAATGAACATTTATTYATCTTAAAGCATTCTCCCCTTTCAGGAGATGGAGCCCTTTGGTGGAAGAGTGGATCAAGCAGTTTGTCTCCAATGATAGCAGCAAATGGTTACAGCAATCTGTTCAGTAAATCTGAACAGCTCTCCTTACATCCAGTGGGCAGAGCTATTTTCAACACCCTTGTTGTAAATTCATATCCCTACCAGATCATCTTGATTTTTCCACGCCAACAAAGAAATTGCCATGAATTTCAACTGGCTTAGGGGAAAAAAACATTAAAAGAGAGAGAAAAATAGAAAGATCAATATTTTACATGGCTGCTAGAAATKCATCCTCTTCTCTTAAATACTCACCACATACTAACTGAATAGAATGTCTGCCCAGGTTTGTATTAGTCATCATCCATAGGAGGGTAATATTTCCATTAAAATCCCACAGGTAACTGTGCCAGATAAGGAGCTCCACACCCTCGTGGGATGGCTGGAAAAGCCACAGGGTACAAACATCTGGGAAGGACATGCTTTTGAGGATTTCAGTAGGAGCAGGTGAGGACAGACAGAGGAGGAAAGCACCACAGAAGCATAAAGGCAAGGAGAAAGAGGTGRCAGCCATGAGATTTGCTTCCCAAAGACTGGCTGAGCCACTGAGGACCTACAATAGACAAGTTCAAGCAACAACAGCTAACAGTAAACATTCAGCTTGATGGCACTTGGTCGGTTTTCCTTTAAAATTTACTCAGTTATTGGAAAGCTGAAACAGTTTGCCAATACTGTTATCTGGAAAGAGCTGGAATAAACTGGGCTGTTTTTGAAACCAGTGATGCAATTCCGTGCTGATTCATTATCAGCCACTGTGTTAGTTTGGAAATAAAACTTTCCCTGCCTCATTGTCTGATCCCTCGCTATAAAAAACAAAAGAGTTCTTAGGCACAGTTCAGAAAACTAATTATAAAAGTCTCCTACTGCAAAGATTTAAAAGTAAAATAATCCAATAATTAGAATCAAGTAGGCTGGTCTTTGGTGACAAATCAGCATAATGAATCCAGCTACGTGCATGGCTAAGGCATTGGGCTAAGAGGAGGCTTCTGGCTGGATCAGATAAAACACATTGGCTGAAGAAGACTGGTTGCCACAAAAATTTTAGAATGTTGCTACAAAATATTTAAAAGTTTCATTATTTTCCTATGCATCTAAGTCAAGTGATTCACGTTCCTATACATCAGTGAATCAGCTGACTTTCAATAAGTAAGATGTCTTTCCTCACAGATATTTTCAGAAACTTGGGCTCTTCGCCCCTGCAGATGGTGTGTTTCTTTCCATGGAAAAGGAAATAATTGTCAGTTTTCTTACCATTTTACATTGCAGTACATGGAAAATAATTTTTTWWAAAAATAAARAAGAGAAAATWAAGAGCAAAATAAAAACCAGCAGAATCCCATTCTAAGTTATCTTCTCAATCCACTCAGAGAAATTATGTACCCTTCTCATATTTCTTTTTTATAGTTCATAGTTCATTGCTATCATGTCTTTCTTCCTCTGCAGAGTAGTAAAAACATAATATCGGAAATACTTGACATACTTCCTCATTTGTTTAATGGTGATGATACAAGGGAAATTAGCCCTCTAATATATTTGAACATTTAGCTTATTATCCTGAGTGAGTTTTATCCCAACGCTCAATTTATTGAGACAAAACACATCTTTCTATGATGAACTGCACAGGGTAAGAGGGCAAAATTCCTTAATTAAAATTAGAGTGGTTTCATGATTCTACCCCAGCAGAAAGTGCTTCTGCTGCAGCTCAGTTTAGTGAAACTTTCATTGAGTCTCACTCACCCGCAAGCAATGAGATTTTCACACATGAATTAGGCTTTTCATTCAATAACTTCAAGGTTACAATCTAATGCTACCCCAGTGSTTTGCTGAAAAATGCAAGGTTGGGAGCAGCCCTCGATCAGTATTTTTTGAGGCYAATAAAAGTCAAGCACATTACAGAGGGGAAGGGGACCCCGGGCAAACCAGGGGAACCTCCTCTTTGCTGGTAATGTTCATTTTATTTAGACTGTAAATGCTGTGGTTTTTACAAGGTGTTAACTGTGCTTTGTCCCAGGCTATGGTGGGTAAATCATCTCTCCTGGTCCCAGATGGACACCAACAATGGGGCTGCTCAGGATGCAGAAAATCTGCACCTGAGACTGAATCCACTCTTCCTGAATCTTCATCCAACATCTGCTCACACTCCCCTTTCCTCTCAAGGAACTGGGAAGACACAGAGCATTTGAAAAGACACAACACCACCACCAAAACTCGTGCCTCTTACAGAATCCCATCTTTACYGTCAGAGCAAAGCACTGTCCAACACAACCTGCATTGAGTGCCCCTTGGTCATTTAGTTTGGAGCAAGCCAGGACAGCTCTTTCTTCATGATCAGCCAAAAGCAAATACTTTCTAAGAAAGTTGCAYTATTCCAATTGCAAAGAGGGAAGTCCAAAAGAATTGAGAATTCACAGTCAGACACATTTAATTCATACTGAATTACCCTCCCTGCATAAACGTCTGTGCAAATGACAGACTTTAATAAGCCTTCAAAGCTGACACAGTATTTATCACTGATTAAATTTTTAAAATCAAAGTAACTATAGCTTTTACAGACATGTTTAGATTAAGACTGACATTAATGCTGTATATCAGTTTAAATCACTTGCAATTAGGCAGGTGCTTGATGCTTGTATTTCAGTCTTTTTATGCTAAATTGGGGCAGAGAACCCACAGCCCCATATTGAATAACAAAGCCCTGGGACACTCTAAAGGCCTTTACAGACACAGTTTGTCTAATACAGGATATTCTTAAAGCTTYCCTCTGTGGACTGTAAATGTGTAAATTGTTCTTGCTGGAAAAAAGAAATAGTCGACAATCTTGAAATGAAAATTTGTATAACACATAAAATACCCAGGAGAGCAAATTAAGGCTTTGTGAAAAATCTCCAACTTATATGTATRTGACTTTGGAAATATAACATTATTGTTTTACTGTAATTGTGAAAATTGTGAAAAAAACACCCTGGAATTTCTGTATAGGGTTGATACCTGTCCAGAAAAATTTTTTTTTTTGTACATTTTTGGCTACAATTAAGAAAAATAAAATTGCAATTCTTCTGGTGATGAAAGCAGAATTAAAAAAAKGAAATTCCACCACAGAGTTCATATGTTATTCACCATATTTCATTAATATTTCACTTTTTGAAGCACTCCAAATACACAGAGAAGATTTCAGAGAATGTTTTTTTTCTTTGCAAGAGTTAGAAGGCATTTGATCATAACTGCTGAAGTAAATTAAATGGCATTTCAAGAGCAGCCAACTAAAAATGCTGAAGGCACAAAGGMGTTTTGATATCCAGGAAATCACAATTAATTTCAACTATGTAAAATGGGATACAAGACAGTATGAACCATTTTTTATTTGTCAACTGTTTCATTTGATTCGAAACGTATGGTATTTATCAGTCAGTAGAGTGGAAATAGAATTTGCTGTAAATGATAAAGGATGTAAGAAAAATTATAGGGAAAAGAAGGAATGGAAGAATATCTGTTGATAACTCTTATCAAAGTATATGATACCTTTCACTTGRGCTGACTACAAAGATACTTTATTATACTGATTTGTATTGTTCAGTGAGATAATTTCTAGGATAAGCAGTAGTTAATAAAACATAAAAGGTATTACCAAAATTTACTTGGCAATACAATTGACAGCAAGAAAAAAAATGTTAAATACAACTCCCATGATATGAAAGCTCTTTAAAGAAAGTTTTCTGTGAAAATGAAGCCTTGCCCCTTTTCTTGTTCTTAGATTTCCTGCTCCATAACCAACTGACCAGGACRACCACAGGTTTTGTCACATTCACAGAAATTCCTGAAGAAAACCACCAGGTACCTGACATCTACCATGTCAACAGTCCAGGAAGGGCATAAACAATTTATTTTATGTATGGAACAGGGATTATTTCCCCATATAGGCATTCCAAATAAAAAAAAATGAAAAAATATTATACTGTTCATAGACCAGCTGATGTACCCATTTATCCCTGTTCTGTGGATTTCTCTTTTTTATGTGATCAGCCAAGTGAAAGTATTAACCAGAACAAAAGTAATGGGCTGGATCTAAACTTGTACAGAATAACAACTTCAAACGACTTGCACAGACTTTTCCTTAGATGCACTGTCACATACATTTATATACATGTGTAAAAGTGTAAATTTATAATCTATGTGCCTATGTACAGCTTTAAGAGAAGCTCATCCAAGCAACAGGCCAGTGAACACAGGTGAAGAGGAAGAGGATGGAATAATTCCACAATATTCTAGGAGACCAGCTGTTCATGAGCTACACTTGAGCAGCAAACAACTTAATAGRGAGAGATATCAAAAGCTTTCTTAATGGAATTATATTGGTAGGCATTAATGGATTAGGTCACACATTCTGACTATTACTTTTAACAGCTTCTCTTTATAGGCACTCTTCATATTMTAGAGGGCACAGATGGAGGGCCAACTTTAGTAAGCACTTTATTAGCCTTTCTGATTTCATTAATTGTGTATGATACAGTAACATCTAATCACGCAAAGTAAGATTAAAGATCCTGACACCCACAGCACAAAAAACTAACAAACAATAATTTTTTTGGTCTTTTCTAGATAGACTAATAAAATATTTAGAATAATTAGTCTGAAAATAGTAAAGAATTAGGACTGCTAATTGCGTAGAACTTTTGAAAAAAATCCCTTAATTAATAAACCATACAGTCTTTGACATTACAATTCATATTCTTCAAGAGTAAAATAAACCGAAAGTACATAACGTTAAACAACACACAATTAACAAGACTTTGTTTTGATTATATTGGATCACAATTAATGTTGGCCCTGGAGTTCATCTTTCTACTTTGAAAGCTCCTTACTCTACTCATGCAGATTAATTCTGGGAGTATTGGCATTGTCTGATGTGTGGTTTTGGAGAAGCCACTGCACAGCACTGACACCGGGGAGGAGACGTCTCCAGTGCCCTTCCCAAASCAGACCCTGCCCGTCCTCAGTGCTGCATTTTATATCTGGGCACTCTGCCACAACTGATAAAGGCTGTGACATTATTGARCACCTCCCCACCAGCTGAGGACATAAAGAACTGCAAATGTCATGCAGACTGATTAARAATGAGGCAAAGCAAACAGAAATCATGCATAATTTTGAAATAAAATACCACGAGGAACTTACATTCATTCTCCATCAGCAGATAAAGCAGGACTATAGCAAATTATMCATTTTTTAGAGTTTTACTGCCTTCATAACTTAGTAAAGTGGGCAAAATTACAGTTATTTAACATTACATGTGTTTATTTTATGAACAGTCTAAGCCTTTAAAGTAAAATTGCAGAGACTGCCTACACCTTTCAGATTTCAAATTTTGTATTCAGATCCCAATGTGTTCGATTGCCACCGTTCGTGTTTTACTTTTAACAATGTCCTCGAGAACAAAACCCCAGAGTTTTAATCTGATCAGAATATAACACAACCCAAAAATTATCATGTACAAGTGCCCTCACACTTAAACAAAAATGTATAGGCCAATCTTTGTCTACCAATACCCAGCACAGGCAAAATGTCTCCGTGGTCATTCTAAGGCATTCATTTATCCATACCTATAATGCTACACAGATGCTTGAATATGAAAAAAGGGAGGAAACACTTATAAGGTCAAAAATATGATTTTGTAGTAGTTAAAAACTAGATTAAAATATGCAGTCTTACTTTTTCATAGACATTGAAGCCCATRCTTCTATCAAGAAGAACAAAATAAGTTCATGTTTGTTGTGGCTACAGTTTTATCTGCACCTTATCCAAGGCTGCCTAAGTAAACCTTGAAACTTTTCCTTTAGTTAGAAACTACCACAAGGTGCACTATTTTGCAGATCCTAATTTTCCAGAAATGCACTCAAAATGTAGAGTGTGCAGTTCCCCGTGAGGTCTGCAAGGAAATAGATTTTCCCCAGTCCRGCAGTAAAAAGGCCTGAGCTCTCCCAAGCAAGCAGTCCAGCAATTAAAAATTGAGCAATAAACTACAATGGAGCAAAAACTAGTTTTATGACAGTTGTTAAACCAMCTATATTAGTCTTGCAATATTAATAATTGAAACAAAACGAGTAAAACCAATTTTTCTTATTAAATGGTCTCAAAGGAATTAAAATAATGTATTAAGTTCTTTTTAAAGATATCTGATGCTCAGCATTAGAGAGGGATCCTTTTAGTGGTTCTAAGCCTCTTGTTCATCCTTGGTAAATGAATTGTAAAAAAAAAATACCCCATAACATGAAATCAGGTGAACTGTGAAAGATTAGATTAATACTACAGGGTGATTCAGTGCCAATAAATGAATGAGGCAGGGGGAAGGCTGGTCTTTTATGTGTGAAACTGTTGTGCTTCTTACCTCCAGAGCTTTTAAACGCTCCAGTAGCAATTTTGTTTTTTCTTTTTCCTCCTCAGTGCTGCTGCTTTCACTTCTTGAATCTTCATCTGCCAGTGTGCGAATTTTTTCCATGCCTTCTTTACATCTCCTACTGTCTTCTGACAGCTTTTCCTGAAATGATTTTTTTAAAATGTCATTACTCACAGGTGCAGATGAAGTTAACGATGCAAATATCTCCAATTCTCCCTTGTATATGAATGAAAAAAAAAAGACAGGGCAAGTTGCTAGCGACATGATTAAAGTACTAAATTAGTGGAGCCATGAAGGGTCTGTGACACATGCAATGCCAATTCTGCGCGTGTATGCACAACTTAACTGCTGCATCTACTTCATTTTTTTWAAAAGCAGTACTCATCATTTCTTTGTAAGAACTTCCATTTTCTTCTTTAAAAGTTGCAGTGAAAACTGARTGTACTAGCTTTCAATGGCAGTATTTTGCCACTGAGAGATAAAGCAGTTTATTGAGGAAAAGCTAACATATTTTCATGCCTAATGTATTTCATCTTTCTTCATCTGGAGCTAATATTTGAATTATTAAATAATAAGCTGAGAATCAAGCTATCATATGAATACTGATTTAAGATCTGCACTAGCATAGAACTGGAGAGAATCAGACTGACAACAAAACTTTCAGAAGAGCCCCAGTCACTCACAAGTCAGTCAGTCCGAGCTGTTGTGAGCTGCTGAGTGGACTGTGGCTGCTGAGTTTCACAAGGTCTGTAAAAATGAGAGGATTGAACACTGAATCCTGCTAATTCTGTTAATTGTGTCCGGGCTCTCTGTCACAGAGAGAGTGAGACAGAGCAGGCTAAACATCAAGACTGCAAACAGGAAATGTGAAACACTGCCCAAAATGACAAGGAAAGCATAAGGAGCAAAASGAGAGCTCCACAGATGAAGAGAGGGAACAACACAGGAGGGCCAGGCTCTGCCTGGCAAACCACCTTCCTGATTGYATGAGCAGATAAAGYRTGACAACTCATGAGCAGATTGAGAMTGGAAAATGTGAGGTAAATCAACATTAAATAYTGGGTGTCAAAGCAAATCCAGAGAATTCCTTCAATGAGCACCCAATCATCTTTGTGTGCCTTTCTGGTCATTCTGGCATACAAAGGCTCATGCATTCATGATTTTTGACTCAGTCCATAAGTGAGATGCTTTCCCCACACCTACTGCACAACAAGCACTCTGCCTAAGAACAAAACTGTGCATTTTCATAAAGAACTGATCCAGCCTGAATAACTGTACAAATACAACTGTTTGAGAGCTAATAGCAAGGCATTATCTTAACTAAACCCCATAAACCAAACTGAATTAAAAATCAGCAGTCTGCATCACATTCACAACAATGTCYTTTTTAAATATTAACTAGCTTAGAAATTGACTACTATTATGTTAAAACTTTAATAARGAATTAATTTCATACGATATGGGCTTAATTACTGAAAACCTTTACACAAAGTATGAAGCAAAGATCTCATTCTGAGCCCCAAAACACAGATGTCAAAGAGYCATTCCATCAGGYTTCCAATATTAGTGCTACYCTGATCACAAAGGAACCATAAATAYWGTACTTGAGCTTTATTTTTTCCTTCTTGCTAYTCAYTGATGCAACAATCAAATATCCATARAAGAGCCATTAAACCATTTTTGCTTCAAGTTGCCCCAAGGAGTGCATTGAGATAAAACACTTCAATGGACTCGGGGGAAAGAAATGACAAAGGTGTATTTCTGATGCAATTCAAATACAAACAATTATTTTTAGGAGRGAATGTGACTTGAATCAGATGTGGATATCAATATAAGAAAACATAAACATGCACAGGGTCACCTTTACTGCACAAACTCAGGGCAGCAGTTTCAAAGCAAAGGTAGAAGGAAGCAGACGTTATGAAATTTCATCACAGAAAGGGGAGCAATGCAACTTCCCACAGAGTAAATCCCAGCCACATAAAGAGGCAACCTGTTCATCTTCCAATTACAAAATCTRATGAACTTTGCACACTAGTGGCATAATCAGGAACACACATTCTGTTTTACTCTGMTGTGCACTTGAATCCCCCATGACATTTACTACTGTCACCCCTGCCTGAGTGTTGAAGTCCAGCTCACACAGTTCCAAAATTAGTTTATTTCTGAGTAATAATAAATGAGTTTGAGTCTTTCWGCCATGGAAAAGGTGTAGAGCAAAGGAAAACTCTTCCAACCTTAGAAATTGTGCTTAAGCATGCCATGTGCTATGGTGACTGCCCCACCATGTTCACCAGTTCCACCTGGGTGGTGTGAGGTAGTACAAGGGTAGAGTGGAAAATCCACACTCCAGAAAGCAAAGAAAACACGGACCCTTTGTGCTAAAAGTCAAGTCTCTAAAGAGGGAGGATGACAAAGGCTTTTGGAATGACAGAAACCTCTTGAATGTGCAAAATTTGTTAATATCACTGACTGCTGGGGGAGGAAGGAAGGGGCAGAGATCTGCAAGAGGAAATGTGCACCTCCTGTGGGATGTTGGTCAAATCCTACAGAGTTTTGGAGAGAGCCCACTGAAGGCAGCAAATAATGGTGTAAAGCAGCCTACTCCCTTTTTCCTGCACTTCTTGTGTTAAATAAAAACAACTTTTCGCCATCCCTGAACAGTCTCTGCTCATGCCTCACATTTTTCATGGTCGCAGGCAGGCCGTGTTCAGGCTGAAAAACAAAATCCTACCCAGGTCTGAAGTCCAGCAAAGGCAGAGCAGCCCTGTCCTGATGATCAGTGCAGTTTAATTTCTGTGCAAAGGTAAMAGATGGAAATGGTGCTCTGGAAAAAAAGCAATAACTCTGCTCTGGGTCTCCCCAGACCAATGAGTTTAAGACACATGCCTGTACTGTGAGAGGATGCAAACACAGCAGCCTGATGAGAATTCTGCAGTAAAGGCTCATCTACTTCTCTAATGCTCTGTGTCAACAGAGAGACAATAAAAATATTAAAAATTCAAATCTTACTGAAACTAGGATTATGCTGCTCACTGTAGACTYGTTCCCACAGAAATTAATGAGAAACTTAAAATCGCGTCCTATATTGTGTAAGCTCCTCAAGCTGGTTTAAACTGTCATTGCTCTTCTGAAACCAACARTATTTTGCAAATCTTAAATGACATCCTGCCCTGACCATTATTCCCAAGTATTCARTTTGCTCCATAAATCACACAAGCAGTCCATTGATGATGAACCCTTTGATGAAACACTGTGGCCCCTGTGGCCAGCAGCAAACAAGGGATGGCAACAGTCCCTGCAGCCGAGGAATKGCAAGCTCCCCAGGATCGATGAAAAGATATAAATCACTAAAGACATTGATCTATGAAGCTGTACAATGCAGTGGYCTGACTGAGACTTATCAGAAAGCTGGRTTTCAGTTATCTGAATGAGGAAAGRGCAGTATGGTATTCCCTCTTTCCACTAATAAATAAAGTAACAACAATAAATTAAGAGAGCAGGAAATCCACTTGAAATTGCACATAATTTACTGGAATTAGCAGACTGTAAAGCCAATCTTCTCTCTCCCACCTCCGTTTCAGAATACTGAACAAGAAAGTATTTCCACTGTTTATAAACAGGGAGTAATTATAGTGATAGAAAAGATCACATGGAAGCTCTCAAAAGATAAGAGAACAAACTGCCTATTTTAGAAATTACCTCTTCTTTCATCCCAAGAAAGACAAAAGGCTGCTAACCCTAACAATCATTGGGATGCCTTTCCTCTAAGAACTGTCACCTTYCCAAGGAAAAGTGTCAAAGGGATGCTTACCCAGCTATTTCTCAATCAGTATTATTTCAGAAATTATCTTACTTTAAAACTTTTATTGGCAATACCATCAGCTGTCTGTCCTTTACCCTTTGTTCTTTCTAAGATGCTTTCTAGGAATGGCACTGCACACAAAAGAGAGAGAGGAGAAAAAGAGCTCACTTTAAAATACTTAAATGTGCAGTTATGAAATTTCACACCAAGAAGAGTAACTGTAAGAGGATGCAAAGTAAAAAAAAAAAAAAGTAGCTGGCAAAAATTATTCTAAAATTTCTTCTTTATAGTGAAAACTATGATTAGGCATTGGACAAGAAAAAAAAAAAAAAAAAAAGTAGCTGGCAAAAATTATTCTAAAATTTCTTCTTTATAGTGAAAACTATGATTAGGCATTGGACAAGGGGCTACAATAATATAAGATTCAAAATCTCATACTGATACAACTGGATCTGGCCTCTAGAGCACTGATAACAAACAAGAAATCTTTCACAAGCACATGTGACAAAAATCTGATTGAACCAAATAAGAATTAAGAAAAGATCAACATCTTTGAAATGCTGATTTTCCCAACAAATGTTGGATGACATGRATTGTTTGTCTGGAAAGTGATAAGCAATAATTAGAGAAGACATCTTTGCCTCTAGAAGCTAAAGATCATTTTCATGTGAGAAACACAAGTCCTTCAGAGAAGTGAAGTTTTTCAGAAGCAATGCTGTAAGGATCCTCAGATACAAAAGATCTCTATTTCAATTTTGGGTGTCAGATTGTGATGCCTGAGTGGGATCTTCTTTTCTGAATTCCTTTTAATTCTTCAATTTCTGAAATTTATTAGAGACAAAGGTTTTTTAATGGTAACAAATTCAAATTCTTCTGAAAGTCGTGCCTGCAATTTTCCAAAAAACACACTTTCATCACACATTAACCACCCAAGAATAAAATATATGTAGGATATATAATTAAATAGTGCTTATGATTGCTCATAACCACTWATTTGAGGGGAAAAAATCAAAAATATTCCCAATGTAGCTGTTAATTATTATTATAAAGAGGCAGTGGTAACAGGCATCCAAGAATCCAGCCTATGTGGAACCCAAGCTATGCAACTCAACACCTCAAAATACTTAGTGATTTCTGTGCTGTGTCCAGAGTTTACACAGGACCCTCCAAACAAGATATTTCCTGACCAGTTATCTCAGATTTCAGTGATTGGATGTGTTGATCTGAGTGTACTACACTACGCTTCTAACACTCTTTCTATAATCAAGGCAGACTCTTCCCTCCAAACCCAAACTGTAATTTACAGATCCCTACACAGAATTGTTTATGTTTGCACTGCTTTTGGCTGGGGTAGAGTTATTTTTTCTTGCAGTAGCTGCTATGTGTTTTGGATTTGTGCTGCAAACAGTGTCRACAACACCAAGATAATTTCATTACTGCTGAGAGGTGCCTACCTTTTTGTGCTCCTCACCCCACCAGGGAGGGGCTGGGGGGGCACAGGGGGTTGGGAGGGGACACAGCAGGGACAGCTGACCCCAAGTGACCCAAGGGATGTCCCAGAACATATGGCACCATGCTCAGCAATAAAGGTGGGGAGGTTGTGGGGAGGTTGGCCAGCGTCCACTGCTCGGGGACTGGCTGGACATCAGTCAGTGGGGAGTGAGCAGTTTAYATTTGCATCACTTCTCTTTCTTACTTTATTTCTCTATCATTATTTCTCTTTCCATTACAATTTCTTGTTGTTGCTGTTGTTTTTGTTATAAAAATTTCAATTACTAAACCACTCATATCTCAACCCATGAGTTTTCTCATTTTTACTCTCTTGGTTCTCTTCCCCCTATCCTGCTGGGGTATGGGGCTTGGTTGCCAGCTGCAGTTAAGCCACAAAGTGTATTTATAAATTGTGAAAGCTTTTCCTTGCAAGGCCATTCCATAGCCTTGATGCATCCTTAGATGATGTCTTTTCAGCGCTGTTTCCACTGCAGACCTCCTAGTGTTCARCACCATTCACTGTCAGCAGTATGAAATGAGAATTTCTAGGCTGTTGATGAAGATAAAAACTGTAGATGAGGGTTTGTTTGTACTTTCATTAAAAGAAACCAGCCTCAAGCTATGCACAAATAGCTCAGTCTGACTGCACTAGCTGAAAAAAGGCACAAATTGCTCCGAGCACTACAGACTTGACATTCCAACAAGGTCAAATTTGTTTTCCAGTGGCACCTTGCTCCTCTTTTCCCCCCACCATGACCTCTTTTCCCTAAATACACCCTTTGAAAATTCACAGCATCTTCTGATRTGCTTTATAACCTATTCCATTTAGCAAAACCTGAGAGGTGTAAAAGACACATATGTTAAGTCTGAGCGATGTGAGAGAACTGATGAATTCTCAAAGTGTATCCTGCACGATTCTCAGTATGGGAGTAACCACTGACATTGCTGTGATTTGAACATGTCTTTTCCATATGCAACTTTATAAAAAAATTTCTTTATTTGCTAAGAGGAATCCCATTAAACACAATAACCTGGGTCTGAAAAAAACACTAACCAAATCATAACTGAGCAAACAAGTTACAGTATAAAAAAATTACAAGCAACTAAAATTACATACAAATTCTCTCTGTATAAGGCTACAAATATGACTTTGGCTTTACCTTCTTTACTTTTATCTATGTATTCAACTGTCTTCTCTTGCTTTCTTTTCTCTTTCTTAGTGGAAGGAGAGACTAAAATATAGCTTTGCTTTAGATAGCACATCAGTAAGTGTAATAATAATATATTTTTGTTWAGCTAAAAGCTTTTGTTCAGAACAAGCTGACCAAAATTGAAGAAAAACAAAGGAATGCAACATATCACATAAGTTTACAGAAACGTCCCAAATCGTTCATGATTTAACATTACCCTTGTCAGAAAAACATATTAGATTCTTCTTTTTCATCTCTGGATTTCACTTCCAAAGTAAGCAGAGCGAGCAGCAACGTTCCCTAGATTAAATGCACGTGATGGATACGAGGACCAAGTCCATACTTTATGTATCTGATATGTGCCTCCTTCCACCCACGTATCAATCTAAACACACTCCACATTATTCTCCTCTCAGAACACTCCTCACCAGTACAAGCTATCATCCCTGCTCAACAGTTCTGCAGCAGCATTAATAAATTTCCCGATGATGCTTTTATTGGCCGWTCCACGCATCAGACAAACATATCTTTCTTTTGCAAAAGTTGAGATCAGAAGCAGAAAACCTTCAGAGTGCACTTGAGGATTCCTTGCACTCCTCAGACCAGTGAGAGGAGATGGAGTTTCTTGTCCCCWGTGCCCAGCCCAGTGCCAGCTCCTGTCTTTAATGAACAAATATTCCCATTATCAACAGCACTGCCACAGAGGCACTGCCAGAGCAGGAATCAAGGACTCATCATCCTGGAGGTGACTCTGCCACGCCAGGGTCTCAGTGCCCAGGAGTTCACTGTGTCCCTGGTTCCTTCTCCACATTAAAAGCTCCACTTACATTGATTAGCAAAGTTATCAGCTGGAAAAAAGAACTGTTCTAAGCAGCTGTTCCTTCTTCATATATACATCTATAAGTTAATAGAAGAATACTATTTAGTGTGATTTTTCATGCAGACGTTCTCTTAAAATGGTTCATTACAGTACCATACTAAGAGTACTACTCTTTCCTTCCAGGAAGCCTATATGTAGCATTTAAACTTGTGTGAAGGGGTTTGTTGGTATTAAAGTAACTACACTTGACTCAAGCTACAGTATTGAAATACCTTCCTTTGGCTGAAGTAGAAATAAGCAAAACTATTCTGAAATTCAAATTCAGTAAATCTTATGTAGCAGCAATTMAGGCAAAAAAATTACTTTGGTTTTAAATTGCTAGAAATAAGTCAATTTTCCTTCCCTAATATTTTCAAATGAGAGCAATGTATTATTAACTGTCTAGTTCTCACCGTAGGGACAATTGCACAAGCTGACCTAAGGAGTTACCTGTAGGATTACAAAAAAGTAAAAATTGATATATTATTACATAAGCAGGCAATTTTTTTGAAAGTGCCAGGGAACAGTTTCATGCCTTCCAGTCCTGTCAGGAAAACTTCTGAAAGAAGATCAGAATTCATCTTCATGCAAAAATAAAATGTAGGAACAATCATTCCAGATTAGATCAAAAATTCAACTTTTCAAATATGTTATTGTAATTCAGATTAACTGTCTTAACTTTTCCTGATCAGAAGAGCCCTTTCTTTCCAAAACAAATTTACCGGTGTACTGCTAAGTGTGTTCTTTTGTTAAAATAATTTTCAGAGATAGAATGATTATGAATTCAGCATAATCTCCCTTTTTATTTGCCTCAGAAAAGAAGCACAACTTTAGGTTTTTTCTTCAACTAAGCAAAATKTTAGATTTTTTTTCCAACTTTAAAAAAATTAATAACTACCTTTGTTTTCTGTTGCTAYGAAAATATCAAGGAAATGAAGTCAAAATGCAAAATGAACTGTGTTGGTCAGGCTGTGAACCACATCATCACCTTCCTTCCCAAAGAGTGGCTCTGCATTTCTGTTATGCCTGGCCTGTCAGGACTTCCCACCAGCAGGCATAAAAGAAAGATTAAAAATGAAAACCCACCGAAGTTTTAGGCTTTTTTTTTCTCTGTATAAGTAGTGAATTAGTTCATTTGTTTGGAGAAAGTGAAACATTCATGTCCAGGCAATGTATATGGGTGACTTTTGTGGATTCATAATGAAAGTCAGAACCAGAAGAAAGATACAGCAAACGATAAAAACACTTTACAGTAGAGAGAAATGTAAATCTATAATCACTCAGTATGATACAATGCAGTACCATCAAATCAATCAATCTTCACCTCTTGATACTGTAGATATACAGAGGATGTGTGATGGATTTAAATGATTATGCAATGTCACGTGTATGCTGTGAAAATGTAGATCTGTATCTGGGACCTCACCTATCCTTCTACAAACTCAGTATTTCAAGGATTGGCATTGGTTCTCCAACTGAACCCGTGGTGGGGAGAAAGATGGTCAGAGTCAGGCAAAAAGGGTGGGTGGCTGGATACAAAGAGCATGCAAATATGTGGGTAACTCTTGTGTAAATACAGGACATCCGTGTTTCCCTTTCTCTTTAATTTTGCTGGTATTTTATTTTGAGTTKCAGCCAAGGCCAGGTTGGATGGGGCTTGGGGCACCCTGAAGGTGTCACTGCCCRTGGCAGGGGTTTGGAATGAGATGATCTTTAAGGTCCCTTCCAACATAAAAAATTTTCAGTCCATGATTCTGGGAAGGAAAGAACAGCTTGTTTTCTGAGAAAGAGGACCACAAATGGCACATTTCACTTATGAGACTTTCCTGTGTTGAACACAACTCCTTTGTTGTGTTTTTCTATCACAAACAACCAAAAAGGGGAAAACTTTTTGCACATAAGTTCCTTGCAACAAAACTAAAATGTTGAACAGTGTCTCAAAAGCACCATCACCCTCTTTTGGGGGTAGAGAATCCAACCTCAGTTTTGTTYAATATTTATCAGAATCTTTGCACAGTGGTGGAAGTAGACAAAAAGCCATGCAGTATTCGTTGTTACTGAGTTAGCCCTGGATTTCTCTGCATGGAAAAGCAGTCCAACAGCAAATGCTTGTGTCCTTGACAGCCCAGGATTTCCAGCAGAGCTCCCAAGAGTGCAGAAGGCTCCTCTGTGCCCTTCTCTGTGAGACACAAATCTGCTAATATTTGCCTAGTAATGTACTCCTCAGTAGCTTAGGAGGCTTGGYTCATGCAGTCCCCTGTGGGCACTTCCACTCCAGAGACAGATGYTTCATTTTAAGGCTATATCTCCTCTTTTTGCTATGGAAGTTAGCATTAAAAATCCTACATGGATTTTAGCTAGGGAATTCGACTAGTGCCTTTTTTTCAATTCATGAGCATGCCCCATCTATAAAATGTTACATATCGATGGCCTGAACAATAAGATTGTATAATTCTGTTTCAAGATAAAATTATACTGTCAGTGTTACAGTTTTTCTTCTCATGAAAGAGCTGTTGACACCAACGGCTGTGCAAATGAGAAGTGACAGTCACAACAACTGTTCCACAGTGGAGTATCACAAAAGCATGCAGACAAAAAATTGTGTTGATCTGTCCAACAATGCCACCTGAAGTGTGCCTGGATCACCTGTSTATGGCTTTACCTCCCTGATGCGACTGCACCATGTCTGCCTGAGCTTTAGTGCTCACGCTGACAATTCCAGAGCCATGACAAATTGTGAACTTACAGCAAATTCTCTTCCTTTCTATTCTATTTCTATTCTTTCTAGTTCAATCACTCTACAGTCTCATGAAGTCAAAAATCAGTTAAAAACCCCTTAAAGTGATCTTAATCAGGTAAGACCCTGAGTACAGTATCCAGTATTGTATCAAACAGGAAAGTTTTGTGATATCCAAATCACAAGGGCAAACTCAGGAAGCAAAGTCTGTTGGGTGCTTGTTTTAACGTCTGGGGTTCAAGAACTACACACAATTATTTCTGGAGAATAGCTCAGCTCTTGGTTTGGCCTTTCCTGATCTTACTTTTAGGTGGTCAATCTCTTTTGGAAGCAACACAAAGCTCACACACTCGATCCTTTTAGCCAAGTAAACTTTAAAGTAAGAAATATGATGGTTCATGGCCATTCAAATAACACACATTCCTGTCTACATTTATGAGAGGATTCATTATAAATTCCCTCTATCTGTGTAAAATAACAACAACAGTGAATTTTATTTACAATCCTGCTTCTTAATTCTTTTACCCAACAGAAATCACATAACTCATCTGTTAGTCCAGCAAATTAAAATCCCACAGGTCACCTAGCTCTATGGAAATAGAGTATTTTGCTTTAAGTCAGAGTACTGGCATGACCTAACACAATATTACAACAATGCTKCATGCTTTAGGCTCCACCTTCTTATTGTTACTATTCTATTGTTATCACCATGCAATATTTAAAGTTCAATAGCAAGAATAYTTATTCTGGAGTCAGGCATATTGGTATTATAATAAGAACTCAAYTTCATACATCCCAGAGCAATAATTAGATCTGTAAAAAACAAATATGTAGGCAACGTTCAATAGATCAAAAGCATTYATTGTGCAGTTATCTTTTATAACTATTCAGATATTTACTTCAACAAGCTTCACACACTAAAACTAACTCACCACAGTGTCAGAGAACATGGGACACATGATAAGCCACACCGGAGATCCCCTAATTTCTCCCCATTTGCTATGAAATACAGGGGTTGTGAATCTGCACTAAAATCCCTTACWCTGCTGCACCAAGTGATCACACAGTTTGGATCGTATCACAGTAACCACAGAGAAAAGGTGAGATTCAGAATATGTTCTGTGAGGTAACTGACTGTAGAGGTTGGCTTTAGAACAATGTTAGTATTTATACAACCAATAAGGTTTCCCTATGTATACRAATACAAAACTTCATTTATACTTACTTCACAAATACAGTTTGATAATATGGTTATCATGTTCTCAAAAACCTGAATACATCAGTGTTTTTAAGGAACATTACCTGGGTTTTGCATTCAGGTTCCATTCCCATTGGTGAATTATGCTTATAAATATATAAAAAAACTGCCTGRATACTTTTGGAAGAATACAAATTGAATGCCTTTGTTGCAATGTGGATGTATCTTGCCAAATTTGGGACACAGCACTTAAATAAGGTGCACTGTGTATTTACATGGCATGCTTGTCCATGATTTCCACACGGCTGGTTTCAGTAACATATTAATGATTCACACAATGCTTCATTAATATGCTTTTCCATGTTAAGATGCTTTGTAAACATTTCAGAGCAGAGATTCTTTGCCAAGGATCCGTTCTGAGGAGCCTTTCGGGTATTTCAGGTATTTCAGGAGCTGTTCTGAGGAGCCTGTCTGAGCTTTTACTGTGTGATTGGATTAGAAGCACACACCATGAACACATCTCATCCTACATAGCAGGAAACCATCCTGGGGCAGGAATGTGCTGCCCTGCATGGGAATACAGTCATTCCTCGAAATTGCCAGAAAACAAACCATTTGTTTGGAAGTTTGTCATAAAAGTGAACTGAAGGGATCTGAGGATGAACGACTCAAGAAGACATCCAGGGGAAAAAAACCACAATGTTCACAACACAGCACAAATGTTCTCTATTTCTGACCTGTTTTACCAGTCACAGACTGGTGCATGATGCAGCAGCCTAGCTATTCCTCCAGGAAAGGAAAACTCATTGCATCTGAGTCATGGATTAGGGGAGGAAATTCATAAGCAAAGAAGATTGCGTACCAGCAATATGGAAGAAATGAAAATGGCTAAAAAACAAGCTGACTGATACCAGGAGTGAAAATGTTCCCAGGGACAAGAAGAGAACAGGAAGGGAAGGAAGCTGTTATGCATTAAAAKAATGCCAGACAAACACRTATATGGGTGTTTTAASATCCTGGGACAGAAACAGCTTCACYCTGAAAGAAAGCAAAGCTCCAGTTTGAGGAATTTGCCCCAACTACCACCCATCAGATTCAAACAAAACCTTGTGTCCAGAAAGAAGGGAACAAAAGGGATCAGTTTGCAAGGCTCAGGGGGCTGTTTGCTAGAGCTGAAGGAAAATGAAGAATTGTTCTTGTGATCAATAACTGGGCAGAACTGCCTTGTTCTTTTGYTGGTCAGAAAACAAATCCAGGCGATATTACACAAAACACACCACGGTGCCCACTCTCCTGCCTGGCTGGACACAACAAATGTCTATATCAGTGTGGCCCAGAAGGAGAAAAAAACTAAGACAATACCCAAATTCTCTATTTTTTTCAAAAATTATGAAACAAATAAAAGAGAGCGAAAAAAACTACCCAGAAATATACAAGCAATGAAATTGGAATGACTACTTTATCTCCCCTCTAGGAAAGCAGCACACAAAATCTCAAATTTCAAAGACTACATAGCCATTTTTCTTCCAGTGTAGTATCCCCCTCCAAAAAAAAAAAATAAGAACCCTCAAGCCCTCAGTTCAATGAAACAAAACTGCAMAATTCTTTTGTTTTCTTCTTGAGAGTGCAAAAAGAAAACCCAAAGAATCTGAAACCTAATTGTGGTACCAGCTTTCTGGAGTTTCCACAGTAGGACAGCACAGAGAAAAGCAGACAATAAAATCATTCCAGATGTCTGTTATGAACAGACAGACAAGTAATCCACCTGGAGGAGACACTGACTTCCAGCCACTTCAAAACAGCCACTGTATGCTGGTAGGAGTGAGCAGGATGTATGGATTTAAACCATGAAATAAAAGAAGGGAACTGAGTTTCAATTTGGCAYCCCAAAAAGATAGTGCATAAAACAGAGATGCCTTTGTCACCAGTTTCTAAAAGCATGAKGTTCTATTATAACTTCAACAAAAAATTTAATTTGTCCTGAAATTAAATTTTACAGGCTATCATTTCAACAAGAAAATTTGATTATATTGAAGGTTAAAGTAAAAGATTCCTTTCTCTTCAACCCAAGCTTAAAATAAAATTTAATTAYAGTGATAAATACTCTTTAATATACATTTTTGTTTAGCTATATTGCTGTATTTTGATCCATCAGCTGCAAGAATGGATTAATATAACTAGAATTTTTGAAAAGTGTTTTATCTGATCACTACCTGGTATAGACTTTAATATATTATTTCAGTATTTTATGCTTCACAAGAATGCTTATTCTGCTTAAAAAGATACAACACAAGACTGACTTTTTCAGGTGTTTTTTTAAGAATTCATGTGCCTGATATTTGAGTAACCAAGATGTATCTCACTCTTGTTTCCAGACTCTTAAATTAGAAGGTTTTCCATCACCTCAGGTGCACTGTTTCCAGAATGCAACAGTCTATTAGAAAACTGTAAAACTCGTCTTTTTTAAAAACAGACCTGGTTCCCTTTGAAAAACCTCTGAAATCTTTCTCTGCTAAATTCTGTCCTGAGATCCTGTCTGTACCCCRGGTCAGGGTGATAAAATGCACCTGCCACAAGCAGGGATATGAAACTGTGAYGCTTGATCTGGATCCCCACACCCAATAAGAACATGTGCAGATAAAATTATCCATCACAATCTGAAGGTCAAGTTGTCAAAAACACCTATGTTTACTAGAGATGCTGGAACACGTGACTTAAAATATTAAGTGCTTTAATAAAGTCTTCAAAACTAGTTTCTTTGTCCCCTGTGAATTACAAGAATCAGCAACTGCATAACCCAATGACAAAAAAAGTGAAAAACCTTAAACTCAGGTGAGAGAACACCTGGGAAAATGCAGATGGAACCAACAACCATTTACACATATTCATAATTAATAAGCAAATAGAGGAAACAATGACAAAACAGTTTATCTCAGTAGTGGGATTTTTGTTTTAAAGAACTTTTCTATCACAAGAAAACAGGTAGTAAGTTACCTGATATACCTTCATGATATTGACAGTTCCTTCTCCATGCTGGCCTGGGGATCCTTGGCTCTGTAGCAGATTTCTCACKGTCTCCTCCATTCTAGAGAATAAAAGTATTTATAAAAGTCAACTGCATGGAAAAAATTAAGAGTTGCWTTCAGTGTTTTTGTTCCTTACAAGAGCCTAATGCATCCATGGCTACCATGAAATTAATATTTAAAGACAATCCTAGCCTTGTAATGTTCTCATGCTCCCTGTTATGAATAACACATTAAGGACACTCTTTCATCTTTTGAATATGCACAGTARTTAGTTGTATTGTTAAAATCCTACTGCAGCTCCATTACAAAAACTAAAACTAAATGTGTGCAAAAGACATCACCTTGTTAACAGTGTAAACAGCACCACGATAAGATTATTGCCATTTAGGAGCAGTCAGATTAAAGCCCCCAAGGGCAGCTGWGCTCTGAGCAGTGAGGTTTGTGCAGCTCAGACAGGCTGTCCGTGGCTCTCTGGGTTATGGGTGCAGTCTGTGCCAGTGCCTTGGTTTATAGGGGCACAGCTGCTGAGCACATTCACCCTTCTCTGCCCTTTCAAACAGGTAAAAAGCAAACGCAGGCTCCGATCAGGTACCACCATCTCATGACAGTGAAATCAGCTTCAGCTCTGTCAGTGAAAGGAGGAAAGTCTGCATTCCCTTTCAGAAGGTGTTAATAGACACCATCAAATGTCACTTTTGATGTACTCACATTCATCAAGAATGTTAAAATTGTTAATAACACTAACCCTGCTGCACAGAATAAAGGCACCTGCTCCTTCCCACAACAGGACTGCTGGGAATAAGAGAAGTCACCTATGRAACACTGGTTCCACTCAAGGTGGATCAGAAATTAAATCCCTTGGGCTTAGGAGATGTCAAAGATCACAAACAAAGGGCCTGGGAGCAGAGCTGGTTTCAGCTACAGGTAAGAGAATGAGAAGGATCAAAAGGCAGAGGAGCAGTGACGGACACAACAACAAACACCATGGTGTCTTTGTTTTAACAAAATATGGTGAGTGACCATTCCAGCCGAAGATCCTCTTATTTCTCTGCACTGTCCACATCCTACACAGATTCTCACCCTGTACAGCTTCTCCTACAGCCATGTTGCAAGAGTTCTCCACACTTCCCCTTTCATATTTTCTGTTCTTTTYCTTTCAAGCAGTCTCAGTCCCTTGAGAGAGTTGGAAAAACAGATGGAATAGGGCTGGAGAAGGGAAAATTGCTGTGGCACAGGCTTAAGGGTGACACAAAAGCAGGAGACAGAAAGAAATACCTTAAATCATCCTGCCAGATACAGTGTACGTTAAAACAGTGACCTTGAAGAAAGTGCCAGTATTCCTGGGCATATCAGACCAGAAACTGCCTGCTGTTGTTTATTTCTACTGTGTTTAGAGAAACATGACTTTTGTGTAGTATTCTTTCCAAATGAAATTGAGCAGAAGAATCATTCACAGCATATCTTTTTTATATTTGTTTATTTCTGAGGTAACAATCYAGCCAGACAGAAAATATTAGCTAACTGCTCTGGCCAAAGGCCAATAGCATTATCTTTTATAYGAGCCTCGTAGACTTTCTGTTCTTTCAGTCTTCTCAGAGTGAATGGCATTGGCTAATTTAGCAACAATGTGATGTTATTCCAGGTTTTCTCCCTTCAAGTCAGCCCACTATGCTACTTTTCAAGAAGCTGACACTGCGTGTTCGTAGTATTCAGATGAACACTGACACTCTACTTATTCCTGTGATGTTTTTTTGTCATTGATGTGCAGACTTCTACACTGCCAGAATGCCCACAGAATAGTTTGACCATCTGTTGACCAAATGTGCATAAAACCAAGCCAGCTCTAATCTCTAGTGCAGACAGTGGTGCAGTTTTTTAGTTGTAGATTGGAACCATTTCTGCTCATAGGCTGACCTTAATCAGATGCCTTTTACATGAAAGAACAAATMATTTTGGTTCACACCATAAATTCCTCTGCAGTYCTCACTGAAAGATTTAATTTTTTAACATGCTCGCCATTTCATTTTTAAATTAATGGTGTAATAGGATTCTTAATTATTGTGTTTATCTATGCAAATGAAGTTTCAACTCTAGTCTTCCACAACATTCTTCCAAATTAATAAACAACAAAAATGATAATAATAATAATATACATTATTATATTATTAATATATTATATTATAATATATTAATATATTATATTATAATATACATAATGATAATAATAACAATAAACAACAGAAAGAATAGATTTAACCAGCATTAAATCACAGCATTTCAATTCAGACCTAACAGTATTAACAAAAATAAACTCTAGTTGCGTATCACTATGCTCTCTTAAACCAGCTCAGAAAAATTRTGAGTTCTTAAATTCAATAGTCCTTTAATCATCATTTAAACTCAGATGATCTCTTTGGGATCACGGCCCATCTTGTTGAACTGCCTTACAGGACAGGTGAGCACACAGCTTCTAGGGGCAGTCAGAAACACCTCCCACCAGCACCCAGATTTCTAAACAACAGAGTGCAACCAAGATCTCAAGTAAACACCTTTGAGATTTTTGGTGGTTTTGCTGTTTGCAGCTATTATAAATGTTTGTAAGAGCTGAACCACGAAGGTAGCCGATGGTGTGGTCACATCACTGTGAAGCCACACCCGGGAGGATCTTACAAGCTTTGGGTACCCATGGAAGATCTGAAACAGAAGAGAATGCTAGTTTCTGACAACAGGAAGGTGAATTCTGTTTCCAATCAAATTTAATGCAAAGCTCTGATGGTCAGTGCTCTCACAGTTTGGAAGCTGCTGCTCCATCACTTGCATCCCTTTGTCCATTTTTAGGAAGGACCAAATACGGTACAGGAGGATAATAGAGACTTATTTCTTATGAATGAGAGTTTTTGATGCATGAATTAATGGTACCGTAATTGAAAAGAAATGGTTGTATTATGATCTATAATACTCTCCACAGTGACAGTACATGCCAGAGCAATTTAGTACAAATCCTATTTAAARAATGCAAAAATAATGGAGCATCTATAAATTTAGCTTGGGATCCCACGTTATGCTCCCTGAATAAGSCCTCCAAAGGGTATTAAAATTGTGGAAGTGAAGCAGAAAAATGATGAGCTTTATGAAAGGCTATTTCTACACATTGACCTATATTTTTCCCCCTTCTGGTAACCACAAAAGGTTATCTGCTCTTAGTTTTGATTGTAATATYCCAGCTGGACCCAATCCAACACCCAGCACACCCAGATTACATTTAGGATAGTTATCCCCACGTGTGCTCTGCCTTYTTGCTGGACTGTTTTGCCAGCCATTCTCTGTATCTTATGTAAYGACCAAGCTGTTAAAAACTGAAAAATCAGTCTCTAAAGCTCATCACTTCTGAGTCTACGTTCTTTAAGCACTATTTAAAAACATTTATTTTCCCCTCTCTTTTGCATTTTATTTACTGTCTATTCATCTGAAGCATCTCTCATAGTGCCATTAAATTTTCTGTTGCATCTGTCATTTGAATGGAAAATTGCCACTTTCTTAAAACTCAAGTGTTCAACTCAACTTTTATTAAAAAAAAAATTAGCAGTTTTTTTAGGGGAAAAAATAAATAAAAAACATGTTCAACACAAGCTCCTTAAGTTTTCTAACAAAATTTTGGTTTAGGGCAGTGGAACAGATCTCCACCAATCCCAACCCAATCAGTAAGAAAAAGTAAAGTGTGAAAGAAAACTACACCAACCTAAGGCAAATGATTGACAAAATAATTTGGGAATGTAGTGGTAGAAATACCATTAGGCTGGAATTAGGATGTTTTTAATCATTRAAAAAGTGAGACTCAAAACCAGCCTGCCAGGTGGAGTAACAGGATGAGAAATCCAAACAGATTTAAGCCACAATTGATTCATTTATGAAATTAATTACATATCAGGCTCAAGATCTGAGGACTTGAATTTATGATCCGCAGGTCCTTGCTGCTGTTCCTCCTGAACCAAAATAATTCCTACTCTTAAGAAAGGAATTTGTCCTGTGTTGTTGAGACAAYATCAGGAAATTAATCCAAGTGCAATGGACACTTACTTTAGCTTTGTTTCTGAGTGTGTTTCTGGGCAAGGGGGTGAGAGGAACCTACGGAAAGGAGGCAACATCATTCCCTGCTCAGAGAGCAGCCCACAGTGCACAGATGCTCATGTGTCCAAGACTGCAGGAGGAAGCTTGTTCTCTATTTTTGTTTGAGAATTTCAACATTTCATGTTTCTGATAGCTCTGCTGCCTCCCTGTCCTCCTGGTGCAGCTCACARCAAGCACCAGAGCACAGTTTCAACCAGGCCAGGCTGGGCACACCCTGCTGAGGTCGATGCATCAGCATTGGGCAATTCAGCTCCCAAATTTCCTCTCCGTTTCCTCAGGACCATCACTTCCATAAGCAGGCACTTCCTTTGTGCCATCCTGCAGCAATGTCACGGTCAGAAAAAACCTGCCTGCTTCGTGCCTCTCCCAGTTCTGTCATAAATAAATAAATAAATAAATAAATAAATAAATAGATAAATAAATGAATAAATACTCTCAGCCATGTCCCACATGGCCCCGTCTGCAGCTCTACCTCCAAGGGACAGGGAGCACGAGAAGGGATGTGACAGTTTCAACCCTTTCACCCTTGACCTACTTCCTTCAGGATTTCCACAGGCTGGCAGCTACCTTTTGCTRGGTGCTATCACCTTCCCTTCTCATCATCCTCAAGCTGATGTGACTACTCAGTGGTTATTTCAAATTTAAGTCACAAGAATTCCTTCAGCCTGACGCTGACTTAGTCCTACAGAGCTGTATCCAAAGCTTTCTACAGAATMTTACTGCAGCAGTTCAGTTTTGTATTTCAGGTTTTTCTTTTTCATGTCATACACCATGTGCAGGATTCTTTTGAGTCTTAGGGAAAAACATCAATAACAGATCTTCAGCTTAAGTTGTTACTTCAGTGWAGTTAAAATTCTCAGGTGAGTATTTTCTTCCAGCTCTTATTTGTGAAACAGCAAAGCTTCCAGTCTCTCTCCTGGGCAGTCTCCAGTTTAAATCTCTTGACTTCTATTTTTAGTTACAGATTTGCTGGAGATGTGGTCTGGGTTTTAGCTCRTGGAGCTGTCTCAGCCCTCTCTACCATCAGACCACAGATGAAGAACAGGTTCCTGTGTGGTTCCTCAGCTCTTTCAGCTCTTGTTCACCTGTGGTATTTTCACCAGCTGGACTTTTGTTGTCTCTTCAGAGACTGCAATCTGTCTGACCTTCTCCGGCAGAGTTCTGTGCCTCAGTCCAAGCTTCCCAGCTCTATCTCCAATCTCATAATCCAACCAAAGAGCTTCTTGCTGACTCAGATCACAGTTAAATCTGTTTTCCTACTTGTTCATAAGTTTGAACTTCAGGTTTGGGGTTTCCTGAGTCTCACTTCCCTCACCACTCCATTCAAAGCTCTGCAATGGATCAGGTTGGACTTTCTCCTCACAGCGAGTTCCTCAAACAACTAAAAGTCTTCAAAGTGAACAAACACACATACACACCCCCTTCTCCTGAACAAATAAAAAAATTCATTTACGTAAGGCATAATCTTTTGAAACAAGGAAAATATCGAAGTGGCTTTATGAGATGCAACAGAAAAAGAAAAGCTCATCAACAGCAGCTCCTGTTGACTGCATCCTTGCAGGAGTGCCTTTCCTTCTACCTGCTCTCAGTTAAATGAGTGGCTGTCTGAGCTGCAGATGCTGCTTATTCCTCTCTGCCTCCAGGGATTCCCATCAGGAACAGCCATGGCTCCTGCTCTCCTCAGCTCTCCCCTGACCTGCAGGCTCATTTCCAGACTGTGCAGTGTCCTTCCAGCCACAATGACATCCATGACACCCTCAGCAAGCCACAGGGTCCCCAGGATGGAGTGGCCACCCCTTCCCAGGGCTGAGTCCCAGCCTGATGTCCACAGTGACCTCCTGAGGAGCCACTGCAGCCCATGGCTTTAAGGGCAGGTGGCCAGGAGACAGACACAACCTTCTGCAAAGAATTTAGATATTGGAAATGGATTAAAAAAGAGAGAGAAGTGAAAATGGGTTTGTGATAAACTTAAAAGAGAACTGACAGATGGGAAATGTTGGGGCTTTAAACCCCAAGGGGTTTTCAGTTCTGCTTAGGACACAGCATTGGCACAAGGCTCATAGCAGGGAGCTGGGTGAAGCCTGCAGAATACTCAGTACCCCCCTTTAATATTTCAGTTGGAAAATAAAGTAATAATATCCTTCATAACAGCAGCAGAAAGATGCACATGTAATGTATAATTCATGTTTACTCTTTCTGTTCATCAGCACAGGTGTTTATCAATCCAGAAATACCCAGGCAAAGCCTCCTCCTGCAGCACCATCACCGCCCTTTCCCCACCACAGGCTCTGGGCAGCTCAGCCCTGTGGCATTTGTGACAAACCCAAACTGCACAAGCCATGCTCTTTCCACATACCCCAAAACACACTCAAACCACACTGGACCTGCTGCCCAAAGGGCTGCTCTCTGAGGAAGAGAAGCATCATAAGTACCTAGTGCATGATGAAGGCAACCATTGCACCACTCCAAATGACACAGAACTGAAAGACTGAGTACAACTTCTGCTTCCTTGAACCACTGGCCACGGAGCCCAGTGGAAATTTTCAAGGTCTCCTTAAAATAACTGGAGAGCCAGATAAGTAGGGTAGGGTTTTGAAAGAGCTCAGCGTTGGCACATCACTGCTCCCACACAATCTGAATTCTGTTATCACGCAATGGCAGGTCTGACATTTCTCTGAAACTGCTCTAACTCCCATCTGAGCCAGGAAATGTTGGAAGTGATTCCATTGTCTCTCTCAGTCACACGGATTACACTCATCAAACTTCTATCTACAGCAAAAAGCTTCTGAACGGCAATAGAAATCAGTGGTAATGTTTATTTCTGTGTTGACAGATAGACAAATGCCATATGGACTGCATGGGTGTCTTCCATCACCAGCCCTGTACATGATTTTRTAAGTTACAGGCATGGAGGAACAAAATCCAGGCCAAGACAAAGCCTTGCAGAAAAGCTGCTCGCCAGCAACAGAAAGAATTTTTCAACTGGAGGGACTGTCCCTCCTACAAAACTCCAGTAACACATTTGGGACCTTAGGACAGGAGATATTTTCATTAATTACAAGTGGATAGAACCAGCCACATACAGAAAGTTAATTATTGTGTCATTTTAAACATATGCTCATAAGCTCAAACTGTATTCATGCTGGAGGCAGCAGAAATAGTCAYGACTAAAAGCATCAGAAAAAATTACAGGCAACTATACAAATAGACTGCAAATATTTCCAACTTCAAATAACCGTGGGGGTTTACTTTTTTCTTAATTTCTATGTTTTAAATAAATATTTGKTTTTCCATATTTGTAAATGTTTACCTAGGTGCAAAGATATGTCTAATGGTTCCTCCAAATACACATATTTAATTTTGCATATCAGGACCCCTATACAAACCAACCACAATTGTTCCAAGTCACTTTCAGAAATATACAGCAGCTCAAAACTAAAAAGCTCTTGTTCAATTCTGAGTCGCAGCTTCAAGGTGGAACCAAGACATTGCACCGCCATTCCTGACATTGCACCGCCAACTGCAAAGGCCCCAAGTCCTGCAAATGTCACTACACAAGCCCCAAATATGAGAGGAAACTTCCCACTTTGAACTGGGATCTCCCCAAAATGGATCACTCTGATGTTCACAAAGAACATCAAGAAACAATGTTCTGGTTCCCAACCATGAGATTTGCTTRAAAGTACTTTTAAAGACAATGGGCAGTCTTAATAAATAGAATTTCTTTTGAACTTTTGGACTTCAACCTTTCAAAATTTCAGCTCAAAAAGATGACAATAAGAACAGTAAAAAATGGAGATTTTCAAGTCAGCTTTGACTTCCTGAAAGACTTTCAACATAAGATCAGCAAAGATGGATGAAATGTGTAGGAATACTCCAAGTGATGTTTGTGTTACAAATAACAACCTAATATTTTAATTCTAAGCGGGATAATGTGCTGCCATAAGTATATCTAAATTTTTCTTTCCTTTTTTCTCCTCAGCAGAGAGCTTGCTTTGGATCTTCAAATAAATATTCAAAACAGAGRGTATGAGACAATTCTGGGCTGATCTGCTGTGATTGAGTGTCTTCAGGAGCTGCTGATGCCCTGATGTCCCTTCTGCGTGACTGGCACCAATTCACATGACAAACCCTCTGCATTACATTCTCCAAATAACCGAGTTATGGGATGAAAAATATATAAATAAAATGYTTCCAACATGTTTTGCCTCAAAGTAGATCCAAAGTGACTGCCAGGACAGTGGATGCCAAGTATCTTCTCCTGAGCATAAGGAATGCTTTCTTCCAGGTGGGTTTCCTGCAGCAGTGCCTGAACAACAGAGTTTCCTATTSCAAAGATTCCCAGCTCAAAGGGAGTTTACCTTTCTGCAGGACACTTGCAGTRAACACCAATATGTATCCACTACTAAAGAAACCTCAGATGTGCAAATAATTACTCTTGCAGTCTAATTTTGAGGTGGTTAGAAAACACCCACAAGACCAGGTCATGTCAGAGATGTCAGAACAAAAGCTTTGTGGCTTTAGATTTCCAAACCACAGCAGCAGAGCAAWATGGCCTAAACCAGTAATATATGGTGAGGATAATGGTCTCCAAGGGTTTAATTACCTGTGTCATTAGGTAGTGGTACTCTCTCTAAAATTATATTGACAGCTTTTCCACAAGCAAGCAGTTGATAATGAGGCAATAAAAATACATGACAACGTACACAGAAGAGTGCTGCAGCGGTGTCATAAACAGCACCATCAGCTTGGATACCAACAAACAAGAGCTGCATGAAACTAATTGTGAACTGGTGACAAAAAAATCAAGGACACATATTTTGTCATTAATGACTTTTCATGTTCTCCCTTCCTGAGTGTGTACAAACCTGTCAGAA